>NC_133815.1:2348875-2641079 GCF_043250625.1 Sebastes fasciatus | reverse complement strand
GAGACGGCTCACAGTTTTCACGTTAAATTATTAAAGTGAACCCTGAGGATGCATTTAACAGGATGCTATATATATATATACTGTATATATATATACTGTATGTGTGTGCGTGTTTGTTTCAATATGTTAGAAGCCACCTGGGCTGCCGGCCTGAGCCTCGGTCCCCTCTGGAGTTCGCTGACAGTATCGCAGGAGTCTTTGATATTTTTGCTTTAATTATCGAGGATAATGAATTTAAATGTGTGATTTCATCAGGGCCTCTGAAATGGCAAACCACTCCTGGAGCCCGCTGCAGGCTCCTGCACGGGGAGTTTTTTGGGATACAAGATTGAGTTAATGGAAATGGATAGATGAGCGTCTGAAATGCTAATGGTGACTTTCTCTCTGCAGCCCCGTGGGACACGCCCACCAGAGGGGTTCAAATACAGACACTTTCCCAGGGAGATTAAAGCTAAAAGCCCAGACACACCAAGCCGACATCAAGGACTGTAGCGGCGATGAAGGTCGACTGTTGCGTTGCCTCACGTCGCCTTTGACTGAAGCTGAATACACCGCAAAGACTACAGCTGACGGCCAGTTAGCACGTACGTTCTGCGGCAATACCTCTCCACACCAGCAGGCGGCGGTAGTCTGTATTCATCATTCAAAAAGGGAAACCAGAAGACCGAGGACGGCGGATATACAAGCCACTTACTTACCAACTTATTTTGCATTGCATCCATATTTAGCTTGTAACTTTACATTTTTCTTGTCAACTAAACTTAAAAACATTTTACTTCATTTTTCTGTTTCATTTTTAGCTGGTGACATTTTTCTTGTTCTTTCTTGTCTAACCAGATCGGCATGATGTTGTTCGTATATCACACTTACAAAAATGGCAAACGGCCTTCTAATCGTCCCCCACTTGAGGGCGAATCCGAACTTAAAGTCCACTCTCTTTTTCACATTCTTTGTTGTACTTTTTGCACACTTAGTACCTGACATTGTGAGCTAAACTCCCTCAACCCCGTGAATATGTGTCTCACAACAACAACACTCGGCGGCGGTGGCGGTGGCTCAGGGATCGGGGTTGCGTACGGATCCTGCAACAGGACAAACTGAACCGATATAGAGGAGAGAGACAGGAGTACAAGCCCCAAAATAACGCATCCCGTGACTACCAATATTTGTAAACGACTTTTCAGGAAAACAACCCAAAGTTGCTTATAGGTGGACTTCACAACTCTGCTTTCCTCACTTCTCTCCTTGTGCACTGATTTGTTTAAGTTGAACATCCAATCAGAGGGATTTCTCTCACCGTCGCCGATTCAACATACTGAATCGTCCGAAAAACGTCCGACACCGGGCAGACTAGAGTCGACAGAGCAGGACACACAGAACATGTAAACGCTGAACATTTTGTTCCTCACTTCCAGACAAATTGCTCTGCAGAAACCAACAAATTGTGCTTCATGAGATCAATCGCACGGAACAAACAAAAAACAAAACGTTTGTTTCACAAAGCTCTCCGTCGTCGGCGTCCATATTCGCTCCGTCCGCCCACGTGTAGCCGAGCCCGCTGGCAATTAATTAAAGGAGCCACATCATGCTCCGCTCGGCCAGCTTGTCAGGCCTGCCAGTCATCAGCGCGGCGTGACAATGATCTGACCATCACCGGCTTAATTGGCATTCGGAGGACACTTTCTCTCCTCCTCACTATAGGCTAAATAAACACACAGGCGGGCAGGATGCAACCTTCAGTCTTCGTTTCTCTTGATCAATAACCCTGCAACAGCACATCTGACAGCTGCAGGAGCATTTTTAAAACCTCTGAGCAGGTTTGACTCACACGGTTACAGAGTCACAACAGAGGAGAGCAACTAGAAACTTCTTCTGAGGGACAGTTTAAAAGCTTTTTGTCTTGTGTGCAGGAGATTTAACCCTGCTGTAACCTCAGCGAGCAGTTTGAAGCTATGTTGACTGAATTATTTGTGAGATCAAGTTGGAGTTAGATCAATAACAGCTTCAGGTAGCCTCGGTGGTAGCTGTTAGGGTGCTTTCTATTCCGGCCTTGCTCCTCCATCCTACCAGCCCGTGACCCAGCAGATATTGATCATCATGGAGGACGTTCCATTCCCTTAAATACGTCTCGGAGGAGACGAGGAGCTTGGAGCAAGAAAACTTCAGGTATGCAGGAGTTTCAACAGACCTATTTTGGATCTACTGCTGTGGAAATTGTAATATAAATATTGGCAAACTCATGAAAACAGAAGTAAGCTCTAACCATACCTGCCAACCTTGAAATTAGGGAGGATTTCAAAACCAAAGCGGGAGAAATTTGAGTTTCAGAGACATTGTTTCCTGCATTCTGGTGACTTTTAAAGAATGAAAATAACAAAATAACAAGCACACCGTAACAACATTTGTGGTTTAATAGGCCTTCTTTTAATTCTACTTTTAATTCTCAGGAAAGAAAACTGAATAATTCTCCCCTCTGGCGTGAACTTGTGTGAATCCCACACAAATAAATTAAATTTTAAAAGGTTTACAAAGAGACTTTGTGTTATCAAATTTATGCACATATTCTCTGAACCTTAAGCGAGCCACTCAGAAACTAGCAAGCGTGTTTATTCATAAAATAAAAATGGTTTTATGTGTAATCTGAATCAGAAAATTCTGAAACTCAACCAAAAAGCTTCTTTACTTTTCTGTTCATTTCAGACTGCTGTACCTTTGGCCTTCTCTATAATACATCTCTACTCAGTATAATCGGAGCAGCAGGTTTCATGTGTTGTACTGTAATATTTCTACACATTACAGGAGATGTTGTGAGTAATTGCTGTCACAAAATGACATTGCTCTTCAGTTTTATGCCATGTTTTTCATGCATGCATAGCAAATGTGTGATTTTGTGCATCACTACATGTCTCAGCCAGGCATGCCATATATTGTTATTTTTGTAGAACAGGTCAGGTTATTCATCTGGCATACAGTATGTGCGGCTCTGGACATGTTGTAGGACACCACATGTCTTTGTGTTCCTGCCTGTTTTCCACCCACCTCTGATGTTGTATCTGATATGAATGAATAGAGGAGAATGTCATTCGTTCCTTTAGTGCTGACAGAAAAATGTACCTTTAGTGTAGGAAGACAGAACAAGACACCGTGTTCCTGTTATTATTATTATCTTTATTCTCATGTGTTCATTGTGCCTCAGCCTGCAGAGCTGCTCTGTGTCTGTGCTGTGAAGTATTTGTATCTTTTCTGTGTATTATCAGCGTGTCTGTCTCATGGTAGCTTCATTATCTTCACATTCTCCTCTCCAATGTTGTTCATCTCACGCAGTTCGCAAGTTTTCTGCTGCAGAGAGGTGGATTGTCCAGTAACACGTGTCAATTTCAGCTTGTAACATGCATTCACGTATTTCTTAAAGATGAGCAGATTAATTTTGCTGTGCAACTTTGGGAAACATACATTTATTTTATTAAGCAACTGTGAATTCAAAACAAAAATCTGGTCCTCTCTCTATAGGTTCCATGGTGGAGAGGAGGTCGTGTTGCTTTGACCCTATCTATTGGGCGTGGAGAGGAGGTTGTTTTGCTCTGACCCTATCTATTGGGTGTGGAGAGGAGGTCGTGTTGCTCTGGCTCTATCTATTAGGTGTGGAGAGGAGGTTGTGTTGCTCTGGCTCTACCTATTGGGCGTGGAGAGGAGGTCGTGTTGCTCTGGCTCTATCTATTAGGTGTGGAGAGGAGGTTGTGTTGCTCTGGCTCTACCTATTGGGTGTGGAGAGGAGGTCGTGTTGCTCTGGCTCTATCTATTAGGTGTGGAGAGGAGGTTGTGTTGCTCTGGCTCTACCTATTGGGCGTGGAGAGGAGGTTGTGTTGCTCTGACCCTATCTATTGGGCGTGGAGAGGAGGTCGTGTTGCTCTGGCTCTACCTATTGGGCGTGGAGAGGATGTGTTGCTCTGACCCTATTTATTGGGCGTGGAGAGGAGGTTGTGTTGCTCTGGCTCTTTTTGCTTTTCATGCAAGTTCTTGGCAGGAAAGTGAATAAACTTATTTTATTATTAATTTAATTTAATTAAATTTTCCAAGTTGTAATAAACCAGAGTTTTCCTGATATATTCAAGTGTGTACCTGCATGACGTACCTGTATGAATAAATAAACTTGAAGTTTTCCTTCACACATGTACTGTATATGTGACCAGACAAAGACAGACAGTGTGTCAGTGTTCATCCCGTCAATCACGGGGCGAAGGCCTTCTCCAGCCGTCAACCTGGAACCGCTGACGGATGCACCAGGACGACAGCTGCGGTTGCCTTTTCTCCCACGATGCACTTCCCTCGTTGCCTCGTATGAATGAGTGATAAAAAACACAGAGAGAGCACTCACATTCCTGAAAAATGAGGTCAGCCGTCGAACGGAGCAAATGGGACGGAGGCGCTGAGATGAAAGCTGGCACACTTCTGTGGAAATTTTCACCGCTCCTGTCGACTTTTACATCACAAAACATCAACCACCTGGTACCGGGCTGGAGAGAGAGTAATTGGGGGGAGGAGGGGAGGTTTTTCTTCTTCTTCTTCTGCACAATTTGAAGCATCAGCGTGTGACTGTTGTGTAATTGCGTTCATAAGCGCAGACGGCACAAAGAGAAATTCCTCAAGTGTGCAGCGAGTAAATAAAGGTGATTGTGATTTTTCTCCTGCTGGGATCAGAACCTTCAAAGGATGCAACATCCCCGTCTCACCCCTCTACCCCTGTTTTCCCCCCATTATATAGTGTTTCCTGTGCTTCCATGGGAGCTCCTAATTGCCTATTGTAGTTGCTGCTCGGCTGTCTGGGTGATGCGCAGTGACAAGCAGCATCCTCAAAAGAAGTGATGTGTACTCCCGAGGTTCTCCGGGAAAGAGCTTTATCCGTCTCTCTCTCACATGATGTCTCTCCCACGCAACCCTCCTCGTGTCTCTTGTAATGTAAAGTATGTACGTCAAGTGGAAGTGTAATGTATGTCGAGTGGAAAGTGAGCACACAGGCCTTGTTCCCAGGGCAACCAGCATGATAAAAAAAAATAAAAAGTTGAACAATTTGTCAGTTGTTCGCTGAAGTTTGTTCAAAAGTTGTGTTCAGAAGATGTTTTCTGTTTCCACTCGGATGAGCCGCTGGGAAGTCTGGGAAGGAAAGACAAAAGAGTCTCTGTATTATCTCTGCAGAAGGCTGTCGGGGAGATTCTCAGGTTGGAAAACTGAAAAGTAGGTTACATCATGTTACTAACGACAAGGTCAAATCCACATCAGTTGTTCATCATGTGTCACCTGCAACAGCACAAAACAGAAGCACAGTCACATTTTGCATATTATATTTTGACTCAAACCAGTGTTGTAGTCAAGACAACTTAACCGACCAAGAGTGTATCAAACCGAGACAAGACCAAGACTTAGAGGGGTTGAGACCAAGTCAAGGTCAAGACCAGACCAGTGTGAGTCCCACACTGCATGACACACTTACAATAAAACAAGGAACATGCAAACCACTGAGGGACTCCTCAAATTGATCTGAAAGATTCCCATAAAAACAACCACAGAAAACAAATGAAGATTCGTCTTCATTCACCCCTTATGTAGTGGAGTAGAAGTAGAAAGTAGAATGGAAATACTCAAGTAAAGTACCTTAAATGTACTTTGACTGACGTCAGGTAACATGCAACATACTTTCCAGCATGAGTTCAGCAGTGTGAAGAGTTGAAGAGATGAGAAAGGACACAGAGGTAACGTCAGGCAGCTGCACACAAAAAGAAGAGTAACTGTACAAAGTCCAGGATCGGTCGTGGTTCTTGAATCCAGCAGACTGAAATTAAAGTCATCCGTTAAACGAGTGTAATCAGTGAACCTCTCTCAGTGGCTCATCAGAGGGATCTGCTCCGTCCCCCATCTGCTCCCTGCCAATTCCAACCCGGCGCCGCCTCGGCCCGCAGACTGATAGGACCCCGCAGGCCTGGCACCGGGTTCAGCCACCATGATGAGGACATTTACATTTTAAGCATTTGGCCGACGCTCATATGGAGAGTGATTTACAGTCGGCGGGGCTCGAGGGCAGAGGCTGACCTTGTGAGAATCACTGGTGCTCTTTGTTTTATGATCTGAGCTGTAAGGCAGCACACTCATGTTGTTATCAGACATCAGAGAGGAGAGACGGGGTTTTCCCACAACAACAAACCTTTTAAACATGTTGTACCTCTGGAACTACGACGGAGTATTATAGGGTCACATTTAAGTGGAAAAAATCTGAGGTTTCCAGAATAAAGCTTAATTTTTCGAGAAAAAAGTCGTAATTTAATGAGAATAAAGTCGTAACTTTACGAGAAAAAAAGTCAGAATATTACGAGAATAAAGTCGTAACTTTACGAGAAAAAAAGTTGTAATATTACGAGAATAAAGTCGTAACTTTACGAGAAAAAAAGTTGTAATATTATGAGGAGAAAAAGCATAATATTACAAGACTTAAATCTAAGACAGATTATTAGGGCCCCATAGAGGAAAAGAAAAATCTGAGATTACGAGAATAAAGTCATAACTTTACGAGAAAAAAAAGTCGTAATATTATGACAAAAATGAGTCTCAAAATCTAAAATTTTGATGGAAAAACAAATTTTTTAGGAAAACATACCAGCAACCAACAAAAAAAGTTATGACTCATAATATTACGACTTTCTCGTAAACTTATGGCTTTATTTTCATAATATTGCACCTTTTTTTTTCTTGTAAAGTTGTGACTTTATTCTTATAATATTACAACTTTTTTCTCGTAAACCTGTGACTTTATTTTCCTCAATGTGGCCCTAATACTCCGTCATACTGGAACAAACCAAGACACCTTTATAATTCAAAATAAAAGCTCATTGTGAAGATTTCTGCTCTTCTAACTAAAAGCAAGGCCACATAACTTCTACTGAATAGCAGGTAGTGTGGCCTCAAGAGGTAATTATTGGAAAAATACACATTGAACGTGCAAAAGATTTTCCTATAAGACAATCACAGACCTTTTCTCTCCTGACTAACCTGCTGCCAGGTCTCAGCCCTGCAAGGAGAAAAGTACTTTCCATCACCTTCAGCCCAGGATAAGAGGATAAAGAGTAATGTCTTACTAAATCATCACTCCTCAGAGATGACCCTTTATAAGAAGACACTAGCTCTAGATAATAGCCTCTTGTTGATGGGGTCACTGGTTGCTATAGTTAGTGTATTATTAAGTGGAAAACACACACATGCGGGCTGAACAGCGATAAGGCATCTGCTGACGCATCCCTCAACTGACCACCGACTTCACTTCACACTCCAGTTGGCAACCAAGACTCTCCTGGCCTTTTCTTTACCTCCGAAGCATTTCTCTCCAAAAAGATGCAAAAGGGGGAAATTTAGCTGACACAGGCTTACCTCCCCCCCGCTCCTTCACCCTCCACCTCCCGCCTCACCCGCTATCACCCAATCAAATCCCCCTTTCAACCTCCGCTCGATGAGGAGGAGATAGGAGGTAAGGTGACCTCGTTCTGAAAGCGGCCGGCGATGCTGTATAATTGGATACACTCTGACGTGAGATTGAGTTTATCGCGGGTAAAGAAAATAAAATAAATAAAAGGGGGGGGGCTCTGACTGACCGGCTCTCCTGGAGTCTGTAAATCTATAGAAGCTGAGACGGAGCTCAGAAGCAACAATCAGTTTAAACTGCAGCTCCTGCGGTTGCCTCGCCGCGAGGTAAACACACCAGAGGTCGACTTCTTCTCCTTCTTCTAGTCTTGTTTAAATATACATGTTTTCTTTGGCTTTTATATGAACTTATTATTCTATATTTTGTCATTTTGTCCATCTGTTTAACTTAAAAGTTCTGTATGAATAAAGTTGACTTACTTCCTCGGTAAATAGGAAGTGGGAAAAGGGAATTAAACTGTGCTCTGAATCTCTTTGAATACGGAGGATTACAGATAAATCAACATCTCCTTGTCTGATTATTCGTTAGCATTTAGAACAATCCCTTTAATTACATCCTTGTAAAGTTGGGTGTATTTGCTCAGTAACACTCTCTCTCTCTCTGATGTAGTTTAAACCAGCAGGACGGCTTCTTCTTTGTCTTTGAAGCCGAGTTGAAATGATATTGCAGTAGAGGTCAGATCAAACACACACACACACACACACACACACCTCAGCGAGTCTAAAGCTGGCGGGGTGCAAATTAGTACCCGAATCTCTTTGAATATGTAGCTTCTTCCCACATTTAAATAAAAGATGAATAAAATATATCTCATACATTTACAATCTGTGTCCGTCTGCGGTTCACAGTTTTCCTTAAAGTTAATTTGCAGTGATGTTTTCAGAGTGAGCAGCTTTTGGCCACAAAGCAGAAAGAACCGATGATTTTAACACTACTTAGATATGCATGCTGCACATTTCAAGTGATAGGATATACAACCTTATACGAGAGAGAGAGCCCTGTGCTCTTAACGGACTAGAGAGTTACTGTTATACGTTCAGTTCGAGAGCTGAGAATAAAAACGTCCATTTTAAGAGCAGCTACTGCATTTTTCCATATAATTCAACATACGCATGAATGCATCAGTGATATTAATCCAAAAACATCAGACTGTCACAACTCAGGAAATGCAGGATTGGACCCAAACATGAAAGCAAATGGCAAGAAACAACATAACAACTTACTTACCTCCAACTACGTCACTGTAACGTCAAATGACGGCGCTGGATGTCGGAAGAACAACAGATTTTGCAGCTGCGAACTCATTCTGGGTCAATATAGCACACACTGAGGAATTTCTTGCAGGGTACCGTTGCACGGTAAACACAGGTGTAATTGATTAAATTAATTATGATCCCATTCTATTTAGTTCAACCATTCCAGTGTGCTATAGCATGAACAAACACCAGGGCCCTGGCACACCTCATTAATGTTATTAATTACACCTGTGTTTACCATGCAATGACATGTTAGAATGGCTGCTGTGAAAAAAGGTCTATTGACATTCCCGATACCGAAAGCAAAGAATGTATATTGCCAAGAAGTGAAAGTCAATAGTTCGTTCCACTGCAACATCAGCGACCTGCAGCAGAGCTACGCTTAAAACGTCCGCCTGAAATGTGCCGTACAAAATATTCTATCGAAGTGGCCTGTGTTGAATAATTAAAGCTGCAGTAGGCAGTATATTTATGGCATCATTGGGCAAAAATCACATTATAACCTTTCAGCATATTGTAATTCAAGTGTTCTGAGAGAGAACTAGACTTCTGCTCCTCCTCATGGCTCTGTTTTCAGGCTTTAAGAAATCTAGCCCGTGACGGCAGACTTTGACCAATCACAGGTCATTTCATTGAGAGTGTTCCTATTGGCTGTGCTCCGGTCATGTGACCAGAAACTTTCTCATTCTACAGCTAAACCGTGCACTACAAGATGATTCTGAAAACATGTGAGGAGAGAAATAGGCATTAACATAACAGAATATTGATTCATATTTGATCAGCGCTGCCTAGTTTGACCGTTTGGTCGTAGTTCAGAGTGATTGACAGCCGGCTTTCATAGACGGCAGCTGGACAGCAGACCTCAGATCAGCTCTTACTGCTTGTTTTCCTCCGGTCTGTGAAATCTTGCAGATGCCGTTAAGAGCACCGGAGGACAAAGAGGCACCTACTTCAGCTTTAAACAAATAAATATAATAAGCATTTTCAGTCCAAAATGGCGGCAGCAGCTGTTGGCAAAAAAACACCAGAGTTTCGTTTCTTTGCTTTATACTCTTTGCCGAAAGTCTCTCTCTGTTCTCTCCTGTCCAAACACTCATAACGCAGGTTGAGGAAAAGATAGCATAGCGATGGTTGGTTGGGATTCAATCTGTAGTCTGACACAATCTGCATATTTAAGGACATAAATGTTGTCTGATCTCGTCCTTCTACCACTTTGGTAAAGATAACACTGGACCAAGCAGCTCACAGTTACACTATTAGGCGTCCGACAAGCGGGACTCCTTTAAAAAGCTGTAAATCCACACACTGTCTCTCAGCAGCCGGCTGTATCTCACTCTGCAGACACACACACACACTTCCTCCACGCTTCACTACACAGTTCCACTCATTCTGTCTCACTTTGTCTCTCCATCTTTGTCTCTGCGCCAAAATATCCTCTCCCCTCTTATCTCTCCTCCTTCTCCACTCATCTTCCTCACCGCCTCTCTGTCTAATTAATTCTCTCATCTTTTCCCCGGCTGTGGGGGTGATCAATGATCTCTCACTAATTTAGTTGGCACGGTGCAAAGTTGGACGCTATATCTTTGGGGGGAGTCGGTGGTGGCTACATGTCAGCCGGCGCTCATGTGCAGTGTATAAAGTGAACTGAATATATATAGGAGGCTGTATTAACGTCTCTGTCGCGGACTGGAAATGAAGCAGAAATTGAATTTTGAGGCTGACCGCTTCTTATTTCAGAAGACTGACCTTCAATTGTAATACTAAGTGGAGATGGATGAATATATTATATATTGTGTATACAGAAACAGCCCACACACACACACACACACACACACATTGCATCCCGGAGGTTTTTGGAAATTTCTTCACAGCCTCCCGCAGCGCCCCGAGGTCTAATGACCTTGTTATGAGGCGATATCCAGGGAGAAATTTCATGCATTTTGAGATGAACCAAACCATGACAGTAAATTTGTGCACTTTCACACCTGGATGGCGCCGCTGCACATCGGCTCCATCTCCTCCATCCACCTCTGATTCCAATTCAGCTCCACTAATCCATGATAGCGGCGCAGCGGGGTCTCCAGAAATCAGCGACTGGGTCAGATATTTCCTATCCCACTAGGGATTATCTGAGCCTGCCTCGAGGGAGGAAAAAAAGAAGCTCCATATCTTGTGTTAACAGGCTCCTAAAAAAAAGGAGCAGGAGGGAAATCAAGTTTTTCTTCACATATTGAGGTTTATTCATCTCAGTTAAAGGGATAAGCGTTAAATTCAGAGAGGTTACCTCGACAATCAGCTTCACTTTAAAGCTTTACATCAGCTGGGAGATAAATCATTTGTGTGTTTGAGTATCACAGATTTAATTAGGTTGTGAAAAGCGTTGTTGGAAAGTATATCGACGCTGGCACGATTGTTCACAGCATGAAACTTTTGGGACAGTAGAAGTCTGGGAAGAGTTTTCTGTGCAATTCTCTTAGCGGTCCACATGGTAGAAGCTTTCACACCATCTGTGCTTCAGTCTCATCATCTTTGGTGGAAATATAACAGGATTTATCACACGGGAGAAGAAAGAGGACACTGTGGTATCTGACAGTATGAAGGCTGCAGGGAATAAAGTCAATAAATACACTGAAGCTACAGGTTTGATTCACACAATCTTTCTAATAAAAGCCACACGTCCATTCAGGCGTTTGTAGCAATACCTACGAAAAATAATGCACTTTAATTTGTATATATATATATATATATATCCCACAAAATCATATATGAAATCCACATAATTGTAAATCAGGAAGTATAAAGAGCGACAAATGCTGCAGAAGGAGGAGGTCGAGGTGGAACCAAAAACACCGGACTTTCGGTGTTAAACCAGAAGTCGACGTTGATTTATTTGTCACGTAACTTCCGTAGTTATTTAAACCCAAACCACAATCTTTTCCTAAACCTAACTAAGTTGTTACATGAAGACGGAAGTTTATTTTGAAAAGACTGTATGCATGCAACAAGCGAACGTTGACACGTGTTGCTGGACATTCGTAGGAAACGCACGACAAATAAGGGATAACATTTCGTAAGATATCAACCGTGTGAGGATACGTTGGTTAATTTAAGGATCAGGATATTAAAGGATTGGATATTGCTTAAGTTAAAACTACACTTACATGTATGCAATTAAAATTTCTCAGTATAATTCATTCATTCATGTGTTCATGCAAGAAGACATGCTATTTTTATATTTATTCACACTGAGGCAGTTCCAATGTGCTGCACATACAATTTTAAAGGAATAGTTCACTTTTTTGGTTCTCTATGATCACAGAAAGATATTTTTATCCAATGGTGTTAAGGAGAGCGGAGCGCCTGTAAAATGAAAGTGCAAACAGACTTCGTTTGAGGGCGAACGAAATACAGCAAATAAGGTTATGAAACGTCCGAAAAAAATTCCTGTGCAGCATTTTCCAAGTTGTGAGCTCATGGAAACTATTTTCGCTAAATTAAACTAACAAAGTATTTTCAGATTACCCTCCAGTGGAGGAATTTGTTGTGAACACGCTGCACATGAATCATCAGAAAGCTTTCTTTGAAGTCTCTTGCATTAATATGCTTTCATTTTTTGAGTGCTCTGATCTCCTTATCGCCATAGAGAGCCGGGAGGTGAGTACTATAAACAATTTATTTTGATCTGGGGTGAACTATTCCTTTAACTTGATCAAAAACATGAATGAAAGTATAGGAGATAAAAGTGTGAGAGACAGGAAACCCTCTTGTGTCACAGTATCATGATGAGCTCTTAAAGCTGCAGAGGAGATGGGTATAACAGAGGTATCTGCAGCCTCAGGTGGGTGTTTCTCCTCCTGCAGTACCCTCACCCCCACGTTACATAACCAGGATTAGCTCATTGCTCCATCCTGCATGTTATTGTTTGCTATCCTGTAATCCCTTTTTTCTGCAAATGAACGCTCAGGCTCTGATAGCCACATCTGGTGCATGTTTCTGGCAATTATGCCTGTAGGGGAACACGGCGTTCCTTCATGCCCTCAAAGGGCCCCCACTTCCCCGCCCCACCCCCCTGCTACATGTGTTTGCAATTTCCCTCTTCCTGAATCTGGTCGTCGTCGGCATTCCCCCGCTGTGTTTGTTTGGGTAAAACGCCCTGAGTACAGGCCCGTCCCTCTGCACAGCTTAGACTGAAAAGTCCCAAACGGCATGCTGATTACCTCCGGGTGGGGCTGCAGCGCTGCCAAGAACTCAACCCAGGAAAACAACTCAGTGCTCTGCTATATTCACAGTGTCTCATGTGAGCACGAGCTACTCAACAAGTAAATATTGTGACATTAATCGTGTGGACGATTATTGAATGCCTTTTCAGAGAGCTCTCTTTATCTGTGAGGCTGTTCATTTACTGTCTGCTGCTGAATATCTGAATGTTTGTCAGGTATGGAAGCCCATTTCTGCCACTTCAGTTAAGAAAAAAAACCACCATTATGTGTTTTATGTCTTATAATTCATGCAATAAAATTCTCCTGTTCGGAAAGTGTGCAACAAAAGAAAGGAGAGTTCAACTAAATGCACAGTTCAAACTCTGTAACACTAATACACGACCTGATACAACATCACGTATCTCACGAAATTTAATCTATTTGATTTGTGTACATAGACACAAATTTCCCTTTTTTTTCGTGACTCTCAGCACGATTTTCAACAACGTGTTTTTCATGCGTTTTCCTACGGATGTGATCAAAAAAAGTTTTTTTCAGACCTTTTGTTTCAGACTTTTTTGGTCCGGCATTTTTCAGATCTTTTTTTTCAGACTTTTTTCAGACTTTTGTTTCGGACATTTTTTCAGACCTTTTTTTTCAGACTTTTTTGTCCAACATTTTTCAGATCTTTTTTTTCAGATCTTTTTTCTGACATTTTTCAGATCTTTTGTTTCGGACATTTTTTTCACATCTTCTTTTTCAGACTTTTTTTCACATCTTTTTTTCAGACTTTTTTGTCCGACATTTTTCAGATCATTTGTTTCGGACATTTTTTCAGACTTTTTTTTCCAGATATTTTTTCAGATCTTTTTTTTCAGACTTTTTTGTCCGACATTTTTCAGATCTTTTTTTTCGGACATTTTTCAGATCTTGATATTCGTAGGAAAATGCACGAAATGGAAAATAAAACTACTTAGTTAGATTTAGGAAAAGATCTTGGTTAAAATAAACTCCGGAAGTGCCATAACTTAAGTACGGAAGGTAAAAAGATGGTTGGTTGCTTTAGTTGTTCATTTAGACATCTATGATACACAAAACTGATGTTTCGATGACATTTCAATGATGATATGTCAACATTTATCAGATTAAGCAGGATGTACTTGACATATTCTTTGGCATAAACTCTACAAAAGCAACTCAAAAGTTTCATAATACATCCACACATGCTAGAAATGATGTGTGCATGCTACTATGTGTTTTGCCAGATATGCATTGAAGGAAACATACTTGCTGCCAGGAGGAGGAAGTTCACTTCCATTTAGGAAATGCTATCCAAAACTGCATGTGGTTGGGTTAAAAAAAAACACTAGTTAATGTTCGGGAAAGATTGTTGCTTTGGTTAAATATTGGAAAAAAGATGAATTCATGCCCTTCATGTCAACTTTTACTTTTTTAACATTTACCCCAGAGACCACAAGCTTACGTAATTTAGGGCATCCTTACTGTACGTTTCTCTTAAAATGTATTTGCCATGCCAATCTAGAATTAGAAAAATGTTATGTCTAAGTCCACACTGCTGCGTTTTTTTGCTACAGAATACAAGGTGAACAAAGGTTTATCTTTTGAGGAGGAGATTTGTAGCAGGGAGCTCACTTAAACCTTACATGTTGGCATTAGCATGTAACAAGCATTAGAAACACCAGCACTGTCTCCTGCTTTGCCAGCACACCATCAACACCACCCTCTGATATAAACCCCGCTCCATTAAATCCTCCTTTCACTTCCTGTAAAAAACCCGGAGCGTTCTCTCAGGGTTCACTGCCGCTGGCTGCTCCAACGAGTCCCGAGGCCTGCAGGGTGCACTTTATAAACACAGGTCATTTGTCAAGTGAAAGACATTAAAGTGTAAAAAGCCCCAGGTATTAAGAGCGCAGAGCATGAGCTGATCTATGTAGCGTCACCTCGGCACTGGAGAAGTGCTGAGCCTGCAGCGAGGGGCTGCTGTGATGGACCTGTTTTACAGTTAACAAGTGGACACGCTGAACTTTGCCAGGCGTCTGCTTCCCTCAGGGCTCGCAGCCATTACAGTCCATGACGCCTGGCGACCTTACACCATATTCCTTTTCACAGTACACTGACTCAATATCCGGCAAGGCCACGCTCCGCTTTTCTGTTTGTGTCGCAGAGGACGGGGCGGACAGGGTTTTTCTGTGTTGTTGTTCTGATGCTCTCTGGTGTATCTGAGTGGGGCTAAGAGGCCACCGCTCCTCCAGCAAAGAGCTGCATGATAGTGTGAATCATCCCAACGAGGGGGGGGGGGGACAAAAGCATGCACTCTTGACATTTACGCGTGGAGCTCGTGAGCAGCCGTGCATCGCCGGCTTTTCAATTTGACCTTCTCGGGAAACACTTGTTGTGAATGTTTTGAAAATAATAATAATGGTCTGAAACAAGATGTGGTTTCTGATTCCTCATTTCCGGCTCATGTCAAGACGGTGACGTCATCCAGAGGAGAAGGAATCTGATTAAACTTACGTCACTGTTGAACAGCTGCATTATTATTATTTAAGCAAGTGTGATACGAGGCTGATAGGAAACATTTATGAAACTTATTTTTGGTTCAGAAACGTCAACATTCGACTTCGCAGTGGTTTGCAAAAACATCCAATGCCTAAATTTTTTTCTGGCGACTGGGTTGGAAAACCTATATTTGATGTAGTTTTTAAGTTGTCTTATTTTGGTAATTTGTGATTTTAGGGGATGAAAATGTTGAACTATTCCTTTAGAGGACCATGCCAGTGTTTTTGCATGTTTCATGTTTTGCATGCTCTCCATTGTTGTTGTTTTAGTTCATTATAGCTCTTTTTTCTGGACACACAAACTCTCTCTGTTAGTACATTCAAGGACAAATGAGTCAAATGAACAGTGACCTTTCAATGCAAGAAATGAATAACAGTAATAATGCTCTAAAACAGTTTTAATATCTATGATGTGTTCCTCCCTATGTGATGTCACAGCTGTAAAAACTTGATATACTTGATGATATTCATCCTCTATTTTTTCTAATTCAGCTGCTTTGAGTGCTGCTGAACTGTTGGCCAATCCTGTACATGCTAATTCTGGGCAGATTTTGAATAAAGAACAATTAGGCGACCTCAAAAAATGACAGTATACAGATCGTTTGCTGTTGTTGCATGCTATTTTTCAACAATGCAATTCACAGAAACCTCCCACAGCTGCAGGGAATTATAATTAATGTGAATGCCGGCGAGACAGGAATATCTTGGGAAACCAAAAGACCAGGTAATGTTTGGATAACATTTTGAGTTATCTTCGTGACCATAAGTATATAGTATACTCATGCACACTCGTGTATTTTTAGTATGAGTTTATTTTTCCGTGGTTTGGGTGCTTTTAGTTCCAATGAAGGTACATCTAATAAGAAAACCCACTGATGACACCCCTGGTTACTGCTTCCATCTTTGTAGCATCCGCTTGTGTTTGTCCCTTTCCTTTCGTAACATCACAATGCTCTCATGCACAAAAACAGCTCCATAAGAAATGTGTTTTCCCTGAAACTCGACCTCAACCACATCCAACACCTTCGGGATGAACTGGAACACCGACTGGGCGGCCGGGCCTTATTATTACCTAACCTCGCTGTTGGGAGTGTTGGAGGAAAGCCTGACTGTTATAGCAGCAGATTAATACCCACGTATTTAGAATCACATGCTCAATAATCGCACACGGTTGTAAAATTCAGACGTCAACATACTTTTGCTGTATTAAAAAACAACCACTCATCACATTGGAGCTGCTGTGTAAATGCAGTCAGCGTTGTGTAAAAGCAATAACACCGTCAAGGTCGTGTTTCAGTGTGGCTGCTGCCTGATCTACATCTCCTCCAGCTGCAGCTCGTTGCTGCCAATAAACCGCAGCACAGCGCGACCTTGACTGTGTTATTGTTTAATTGAGTGCATACACCTGAGCATGGAGGAGGGGGGGGGATGCAGTGGAAATCAAACCCCCAACCCTGCCGATGTTAGTGCCACCTCTCTGCTGAAAAATGACCATATGCAGACACAAGCTTTTTCTGCAAATGCTGCACTCTTTTCCTAATAAATGTACCAGTTTTTTTGTGTTTTGCATTGGCATGTACTCTGGAGAGGACGACAGCATCCACCGGCCTCACAGAGCTGCTTTTGTTACTGCGTCAGGTGACCGATGGGCCGAACTGCCAAAAAGTCAGTGTGGTCCAGTGAGTGACTGATGCTGCCCTCCTATACCTCTCCGTCCAGAGTGGCCAGCCGTAGCCGGCCTCTAATTGGGCGTCTGGATGACAGAAGGGACCCTTCAAAGAGGCATCCATCATGTCCTTCAGGAGCCGCAGACTGTCGGGACACCGGCCGGGCGTTTGTCTTCGGCTGAAGGAGTGAGGAACTGAAAATGTGGACACAGAGACCTTCACAAAGACGGAACCAGTGCTCATGTAAAAAGAAGAAAGGCATAAAGAAAAGTATTAAGGCAAAAATACAGAAATTGTATATATAAATATATATACAAAAATATATAAATTTGGGGAAATAAATCCCACTGCATTTTCCCCAAATGCAAAGGGAAAATAATGCAGAATTAAATAAACACATAAATAAATAAATGTAATAATGAAAAAGAATAATTTTCAATAAATAATAAATAAATGAAAAAAATAAATAAATACATTTAAAAGTTAATAAAAATGAATAAATAAATAAATGTAATAATGAATAAATTAATTTTCAATAAATAATAAATAAATGCAACAAAAAAAAAATGGATTTTAAAGTTAATACAAATTTGATCTTTTAATGAATGCCTATTTTATTCTACTTTATTCTAAATATAATTTTTTGTACATTTAATGGCATATTAATTTATTTATCGAGTCATTTATTTAAATATTTATTTATTTATTTATCATTTTGGCAGGTTCCATCCTCCATACCTTATATCTTCAGTTGAAACAACCTGTAGAAATGCTATACAGGTAATAATCTCTTGCTACACTTTTAAACTCAGGGTTATTTCTCTGTAAAAGGATCAGTCCTCTCGAAGTAATCTTGTGTCCTGATACCACTTAGTCGTCTTAGAGACGTCGCTTGACGATGAGCATTTCAAAACACTTGAACCTTGTGGCACGCTCTCCGCTGTGTTCTCCAGGAAAAGAAAAAACAAGAAGCAACTTGACAGCTTGACAGAATCACTGCAAACAGTTAAGGAGGCAGAATGGATGCTCTTAACTTCCCACAGCTTTTATAGGCATCTCAAGCAGCTCAACGCACACCCACACAGACGCCTGCACAGAGACACGCACTGACACCAACACACTCAGACACGATGTAGAGGGAAGTGTTTAAGAATACACACGAATAGATGCAAACATAAGCCTTTAAAAGAGACATTCAGATACACAATGACACATAAAGATCCCACATATATGTGAACATACAGGCTTTCTCTGACGGAGCAACATGAAAAGGTTTATATCATGTCTGTGCGCTACGGAGCTGGAGTCAGGATGTGGTTAGCCTAGCTTAGCATAATGAATGGAAACAGGGGGAAACAGCTAGCCTGGCTCTGATCAAAGTACACAAATACACCTCTAAAACTCACTCATGAGCATATCTCATTTGTTTAACCAGTATCGACATAAACACACTATAAAAATCTGCAATTTTTCATTTTAGGACCTTAAAAGGACCATGCCGGTGTCATGTTTTGCATGCACTCATACCTTCCTACTTTGCAGGGAGCCATTGTTGTAGTTCTAGTTCATTACAGGACTTTTTCTGGACACGCAAACTCTCTCTGTCAATACGAGAAATGAGTAATGCTAAGCAATGAGTAAAGTAAACACCTGAAACACAAAATAATTGAATAAAAACTACAAAAATAAGTTTAATTTGACTTTTAAAGGTGCTCAATATGGAGTTCAGAGCATATCTATTGCCTCCACATGGCTCTCAACATGGTGACGGCTGAGATGGCGGTTCACAGCTAACGGTGCTAACCTCTGTATGAGAGAAGTGACAACCTTGTCTCCTACAAAATGAAGTTCCCATACAACTTATCTGCGTTCTCAAGTACGTTTTCTCATGTATTAAAGTCACACTTTTAAACAATTTTAAACACATGGTTAACGTTGTAAATTGAAACATAACAAAACAAACTAGAATGGCACTCGGAGAGCGCAGACCTCCGCCAAGGTGCCTGACTGAAATGTATATTTCACTCTCTGAAGATTTGCTTCATATAGTCGACCTACTAAAGTTTTTCTGCTGGGCATGTGGCAACTGTTGGATAATGTAAGAGCTTGTCCAAATGTAATAAAATGAGATTATATTTCATTTAGTTTGCTACTTGCTGGATAATGTAATGAACTGGGACTGGGTTTGGTACTTTATGACAGAGAGAACAGGCGACAGATGGATCTTTTTACAGGTTTATTTGGAATGATTAAAAGTTAAAAAGGTGACGTTAAAAATAGAAAATGTGCAAACACACTTTAAAAACAGATCACAGATCAAAGCTGGCGGTACCGTGAGGTGCGAGGCTTATTATTAACACGGTGTGTTTCCGTGTAATGTATCGGCGGATGCCTCTCTCATTCAGCAGCCTTGTTATGTCTCTATAACGTTACACTACGTTGTCTCTCATTCCATCATCTATATCTTTGTTCTTGGCCTTGGCGGAGGTAAAAAAAACACAACAAAACGACTTAAACATCATGATTAAAATAATTAAACGTTGACTTTTAGTTTCACACCCATCATGAATGGAAGTTTATGAGAGGGACTTCATTCTCTGCTCAGGTACACATTACTCCTCTGTATCTTTACATTGACAACAGTTGTTGATGCTATGACTAGATGCTGTATTACTAGGGGTGATAAGTGAGACAATGTGTTTTTTATTGTGGTCTGGGTGAACCTACTCTTTAAAAGATGCTACTGAAATGACCAAAACATCCATTTTTGTTTGTCCGTGCTGTTCGTTTTTATTTTCCAAGCTCATAAACGCAGCGCTGATGCTCGAGTCCATGAAGTGAGAAGCTGTAAAACCTCCTTCCTCCTGAGGATTTTCTTCATCTTCCTATCCTTCAGAGGACATTCTGGTGTTCAACTACATCAACTCACACCCCGACCCCGTGAAGGGAAATCATCACTGCAGGATGCTTTACCCACAGAGACCCCGACTGTTTATGCCGTTATATATGAAATATATGTACCTGTGATACTGTAAATCCCCCCTGGGAGCCAATCACGCTGAAGCCTCTCACATTAATCCATATTGCAGGCGTCATGAAGATGGAGCGGCAGCGTGAGGAAGGAGTCTGCGAGATATGAGCTCTGAGACCGTCCAAACCGCCCTGTCCATCTAAAAAACTGAAGAATCTGAGGGGAAATCATGAGTTGCGCTCCAATGCCGCGACTTTCCTCATCCCATCTGGCCTCCCTCGCCACACATTAGCTTCAAAGAAGCTCTCGTCCCTCCGTCAGCAAGAAATCACTTTAAAAACGGGGTTGTTTCAAATTGCAAAAAGCTTTTTCGACTGTCTCTGTTTCAAACAATGCACAAAAGCGGGCTTTTCTTTTCCCTTTGAAGGCTGCACATTGTGTGGGCTTTTTTCTGTGCACATCTCTCCATGGAGGATGAGGAGAAAGAAAGCGAAGCAATCTGAGAGGCAAAGCGAGCGGTTGGTTGTTGGCCTGTTGCGAGACCCTGAAAATCCGACACACATCAACTCCCACGTGAAGCTGACAGAAACGTACACTCGACATCCTGGTGTTTACCTCCCCTGCAGCCAGGAAAACCTATTATTGCTGCACATGTCATTACATGTTTCATTTGGAACAATGTCAGTAAAATTGGTTTCATTACCTGATCTCAAAGGCCTGCTGAACACTGCATAAACTCTAATGGTCTGGACCAGCATTCATTATTTATTCAATACATTTGTGTATTTTTTTTCCCCCCTTGGGGAGCAACATTATGTATTGTCGGTCAATAATGGGGTTCACAGTCGCCTTCACTGTGACTCTAATAATGTCCTTCTTGACTATTAATTCAATACAGTGTGGAAACCAGTTTAGCTGACGCAGCTCTGTGAGGCTGTACTTATAGCAGCTCTTTGAACTAGATGCTAACATCAGCGTGAAAACATGCTCATAATGACAACGCTAGTAAGGCTGATGTTTAGCAGGTGTAACCTTTATTTAATTTTTAGCCCTCCTCTTGCAGTTGAACGAACACGTTGAAAATCAAATGTTTATAGTTTTTTCCTAACAAAGTGACGTTGTCTAAAGGGAACATATCATGCTCATTTTCAGATCCATACTTTGGGTTTTACCATATAAGAAGTGGACGTAGTCACCATGACGTCACCCATTGGTTTGTGTACTATAGTTTTGAAGCCTCGGGTTCAGCATTTTGGTCGTTGCCATCTTGTTTTTTTGCAACCAGAAGTGACACGAGAGGCTGGAGCTAAGTGCAACCGAACACTGACATTTTTAGGTGACCAAAAAGGTTATAATTAACTTTCATGAACTGAAAATACACTGTGAAAGGGTAAAAGTTGTAAGACAGAAACACGGACAACTCCCAGACTGGACAACGCCGTGGTAGTGATCTGTCAATCACAAGGTAGCCTCGCCCTAAAGCATCCCCTGCTTTATGGTCTATTTGACTCTAAATGGGACCATCATTTACTAAATGAACATCATGCTGTATTGAAGAAGACTTGAAACTAGTGATTGAGACCATAAACTCATGTTTACAATGTTTACTGAGGTAATTAATCAAGTGAGAAGTAGGCTCATTTTCTCATAGACTTCTATACAACCAGACTTCTTTTTGCAACCAGAGGAGTCGCCCCCTGCTGGCTGTTAGAAAGAATGCAAGTTTAAGGCACTGCAGCTTTGGCTTCACTTTTCAGAACCAGAGTTCCCCACTGGGTTCTACTAGAACAAGTTTACATGCTTTAATGTTCAAAAAACACATTATTTTTCACCCTGTGTCCGAAACGCTCCATTTTAGCGCCCGTCTCTTTAAGATCCCCTGCTCTGAAAAAGTCCAGTCTGCTCTGATTGGCTTGCGAGAAAAACATGGCGCACCTTTGCAAAGGTAGTTCAATCAGGAGATACCTCGTTTAGAATGAACATTAATTTATTACATGGTACATAATAGAAGAATAGTGCAAAGTCTTTGGCGATTAGACCCCATCGTGACGAAGCGGGTAGTGATGCCGTGATGGGATTAGGATATATTCCCCCTGGAGTCTAGACCCTGGTGGTGGTGGTGAAGGGAGTAGTTGAAGATCCAATGAAGGAAGCATGCCTGGGCACTGAATATGATGAAGCCCAGAGTTGATGGGGTGGAGGCGGGTTGCATCAAGTCGCACTGAAATGACAATTGACGCAGCAGAGAAGAGAACGTTTTTTAAAATTTGATTGCAACGATTACCTCATGGAGAGAGTGGTAGAATCTGTTTTGTTATCTAAGAGTGAAACACCCACAGTCAGCTGATAGAGTAGGAGCCAGTAGAGAGAGACAGAAAGGTTGTGAATGAGAGAGAGTGTAAAAAGGGTCTTCCTGTCTGAACTTGAGCTTTAAGCTTCATTTCTCAAGCTGTGGGTGGTATATTCTAATGAGCCTGCATGTCAGGAAGGGGAGCCAAATGTGAATGGCTTGTTGATCACATGTTTTCTGATCTATGCAGCCCACAAAAACTGACCGGGTTGTCTTATTTCACAGTTTATGGGTTGGTAGTTACTCCAGATACCCAAATGTATGAGCACGAGCACTGAGAAACTGAGTTGTTCACAATATGTCCCCTTTAAATATGGAGATAACTGCACACACTTTCAGACAGTCTCTCCTGGAAGTCACATATAGTCGACAGTCAGTTGTGATACGAACCCCTTCAGGCATCAGACCTCATTTAGCAGCTCTTTATGCAAATCCAATGAACTGTGACTACTCTATGAATGTAATCTATGAAGTAAATATCTAAATTGAAAAACTGGTGTGAAACAAAATTTTGCACCCCCATCAGTAATTTATGACGGGCTTAGTAAATACCCCCCTTAGTTTATTTTGTTAGCATGAAAGAGCAGCTGAAGCTACAGGAATGACTTTAGTTCTGCAGGTATTTGGTCATAAACCAAAAGTATTGTACAAATTAAACTTCTGACCAGATGGCAGCATTAGAGGAAAAGTCAGAGCATCACCAAATTGCATGTAAATACGTTTAAAGGGACTATTTGTAACTTTCAGAAATGCTTAACAGCGACACCTGTGGCCGTGAAATCAACAAAAGTCAGCGTCGGGCTCGTGCTTGTGCTCACTCTACATAGACATGAACGAGCATCGCTCAAAACAGTGAGGCGACACACGTCAGCTAAAACCACAATATCACTATATTTCAGCTGCTTGGCAGTAATGTTAGCTGACCAGACGAAGGTCTCTCCATGAATCAATGCTGATACTGCGTTTGCTTCTTCTGCCTCAGCGCAGGCTGAGGCAGCGGGGCTCTGCAGCGAGAAACTCGTCTCCCTCCCCCCGCAGCCGGAGTGAGCAGGGAGACACCGGCACCCGGTCGGTAACGAGACAACAACGTTTCTCTCCGAAGAGCCCCGTCGCTTCACAAGACACGGGAAACCTCTGTTGGTCTGGAGGAGCTGCAGCATTTATTTCTGCACAAACGTCCACTGTGCATTCACTAGATATTCTCAGAGCTAAACTAACTCTTCTGCAGTGTGGAGTGAGCGCGCGTTCACGTCTAGAGGTGGAGCGAGCTGAGCGAGAACGCGCGCTCTGTCTGAGTGAATGAAAGCAGGCAGAGGAGCGGGGACGCCGGACACACGCGCGCATGTGTCCCAACCCGCTGCATTTATACGCTTAGAAAATCACAAACAGTCCCTTTAAATAAATACTTTGATATATTCCCAGTAATCAGATGAAATGTAATCTTTTTATTCCCGTTACGGTCTGCACCAGCGTGATTAAGAGAAGCTGTAGATTAGAGGCTCCGTTATCAAAAGGTCACCGCTCTGATCCCCCAGAAACCACCATGAGACCACCATGTGACTCGCCTGAACATGATGATCAACACCTCAACATTCACTCAAAGTCTAGATAAGACCATCAGTTTAAAGGTCTCCTGCAAATCTGTGATCACAGTCGGCATGTTTAATGAATTATGTGCAAATCAGAGATGAAAACTGTCAGATGTTCTCTTCAGACATGAAACTGGTTTGTTATAACGGACAAAAAAAACAAGAGGAAGTAAGTTGTTAGACTGCAGGTGGTTTTATTTCCATCCATGACTGAAGTTCCATTTTAATTCTGTTTATCTAAGACTAAATGTCCTGTAATGTATGCATTATTTCTGTAGGTTTTTGAACTTAATATAGAAATAGTTCCATCTAGTGGACAAATACAATTACATATTTTGCTCCCCAAAACATAAATGGAAAAGCAGGTGCAAAAAGACAACAAATACAAGGAGTATCATAAAGATGTGTTTATTTAAATGTTAATAAATAGTGAACAATGTGATTTATTACACAAATAATTTAGGTGGACATAATTTAAATTAAGTGCACATCATTTTTCTTTTTTTTAAAAGTGTGTTTTTCACATTGTTGAGTTGTGCTCTTGTGCAAATCAACACCGTGTGTCTTTTCTACAAGTTCCTGCGGAGAGAAAACAGATTACACAAAATGTTAGGTATTTAATTTGTGCTTATTTGAATATATTTGTGATTATATTCTCCCTTAAAAATGCATCGAGAACATGCAAGTTGTTTTAGTAATGATGACAATCTATAATAAAAGCAAAGTGAAAATGTCAAAAAGGAGGAGAGAAAATGTAATGTGTGTATAAATATAGGCACTAAATGGCATGAAAAATACTATTGTTAAGCCGTATTTAACATGTCACTTCCTGCAATTTCTCCTTTTCTTCTTTTTCGATGTTCTTCTTGCCATTTAGTGCCTGTATTTGTGCACATATTAATATATCAAAGGGATAGTTTGGGCGTTTTTGAAGTGGGGTTATCCATAGTCAGTGTATTACCAGTTTAGAGAAACAGACCGGAGTACTAGCACGGCAGCAAAGTAATGAAGTGTATGCTATATTTTGAATATTTTCATTGCTTAATCTGGGGAACTGAAGCTGTTATCTGTTCCCTCGCCAAAGCCACCAGACTCCATTGAAAAAACCTGGAATTTCACCTCACAGAACACAGGGGTCGCTGGTCTACCGCTGCATTGATCGGTTAGTTTGTTTGTGATATTGTGAGACTTGTGTGAATTTGGTGTTTTAAAGGGTTAGTTCGAATTCACCTAACACAAACAAACTAACCGATCGAGGCAGAGATAGACCAGCGGCTCCTGCGTTCTGTGAAGTAAAATTCCACATTTTTTTTTTTAAATGGAGTCTGGTGGCTTTGGCGAGAGCATTGATAACGGCTTCAGTTCCCCGTCGGATAAGTATGTCATACAATTCCACTTCAAACATCCAAACTATCCCATTAAAGTATCATTTTCCTGCACTCCCCTCCTTATTTCTGTGTAAATCTTGATTTAAATGACTACTGTTAAGCTGATTTTAGAGTACAGCAAAGTGAAATGTCAGAAACAAACCTTGTGATTGTGGTTGTGATTTCTTGTGTTTGTTAAAATGTGATGTTCTGGCTTCATTCTTGGAGCCGTCGCTGTCGTGGTTCGGCATCACTGCTTTCCATGGCTTCTCTGTTGGATGAGGAAAGTGTACAGGTTAAGTTACAGAGCAGCATGTTTAGGGTTAATTCTCCTGATATCAAAGTGGGGAAAAAAACGTACCCATTTGCCACCTGTGTGTCAGGTAAATCTGATCCATTATCCTCCATTTGTCCTGGAGGGAAGCCGGAATGGCGCAGTTCTCATCCATTTCTCGGATGGCGTTGCCGTGGGGACAGTGGCGCAGCCTCTCCCACGCGACGGACTGATGCTGCGGCTCATTGCACACGCAGTTCTTGTCCCTCAGCTTCGTGTACACCGCTGCAGGACATTTCTCCACGTTCTGATTGGACGCCAGCGGCCTCTTGAGGCTGTTCAGCTTCCTGGGAGGATCAGCCGCCCTCCATTTAGGACCTAAGCGACACGAGCTGTTCTCAGAAGACTCCCCCTCGCTGTCGTGCCCGTGATGAGGGCCGCGGATATCAGGACTGGAACCTTTTCTCATCAGCCGCTTCTTGGAGTGAGATTTACAGGCTTCACATGTTGGTAAGTCATTCCACTGTTGCAAAAGAGACGCTTTTCTTTTTAAGACGCCACCATCGAGTCCCGGACTGGCAGACGTGCCGATCCTGCTCTTCGCCACACATCTGGAGCAAAGTCGCTCCCTCTTGGGCGCATAAGGAGTAAACGCATTCTCAGTGAAGTTCCTGTTGAGGCAGCACTCGTGGTCAGAGAGGCTTCGCCGATCCACCTTCCCTTTAGGTTTGAACCCCTCTTTTGGCTTGCGAACGGTTGGTTGTTCTTTGTAGTCTAGTTTTCGTCTCCTGGTTGGCACATCTAATCCACGGTTGCCCACAAGTCTGCTCTGCTTCTTGGGAGTTGGCGGCATCTTGCTGCAATAGTAGACATTATCGAAGTCAGCCAGCCAGCTGGTTGAAGGTAGGTAGGCAGGCAGTGATTCGAATGAAGTGTCCTGGTGATCCTGCACGTTCTTTCTATCTGCCTTAAGAGGGGAATTACCCAAAAGCACCTCTGCTGTGTGAGTCAACTCCGTCATAGGAGCTTCCTCTGCAACAGGAACATCCATCCCGGGGCACAGATCAGCTTCAGACACCATCTCATCCTCCACACTGGGCACCATGTGCTCCTGTTCATCCTCTTCCAGAGGAAGCATCTCAATCATGGGGACGACGTCTTCTGCAGGAGCCTCCTCTCTCGCCGTCAGCACATCTGCTGAAGGCACTTCAGCTACACCTGCCAGTCTTTCATCATGACACTCTGTGCGGCCATTTCGGATCAGCGATTCAGGAGAGGGAACCACAGTTTCCTCCACTGACCAGACACTGGACTCCATCTTCCACAGCTCATCCAAGTATTTGGGGTCGAAGGTCGGGTGTACGACTTTGAAGTTGAAATTCTTTGACGAATCTTTCTCACCGTTCGTCTCTTGAACGTCGCCATGAGCTGCTACTCGGCAACCAACATCGGCAGCGACAGTCGCATGGTCCACCTGGTTCCTGGACTCCTCCAGAGCAGGGATCTTCTCACCGCTGTCGAGTGTCCCAACTAACAGGATGTCAGGACGAGCTTGGAGCGCCTGCTCCGACTGATCTGCAGGAAGGCACGGCCCTTCGTCCTGCCGCACGCGACCCTGGAGGACGGAGCTACTGCGCTGGACCACTTTTTGGGAGAAGCTGTGGGACACTTCTGCAGTCTCACGAGCGTGCAGGAGTTGCAGTCCCACCGGTGTGGTGCAACATTCAATCCTCACCTCCTCTGTCTGAATCACAAAGCTGCCATTTGGTGGCGTCCTGGTGATTGAAGAGGGCGCCGTGTCCTTTAGCTCCAGAGAATGATTCACCTTCTGCACAGCCAAGGCTGGTGAGAGCGGCTGCTTGATGGAGACACTGGGGCTGGTGTCGCCGATGCAGACTGGGATGCCACTGGGGGCTTCGACTTTGCTGGGACCTGGAGTGCTGGTCCTCTGGGCGGCAGACAGTGGCTCCGTTTGAACCTCGGAGCTGGTCATTTCTCTGGTCTGGCTGTTGTGCTGGTAGCGGTACCTGCGGGAGTGGTAGGCCATGGTCTGGTAGTACTGGGGGTTGAGCATGCGTCGGTAGTCCATCAAATGGAGGTGGGTGTGGGGTACAACAAAGCCGGGTGGCTCCATGTACGGATTTGGCTGATAGTGGGGCATCACTGCTTGCATGCCATAACCTTTAATAGCAGAGGAAAAGTCGTATTAAGAGTAATGCTACATGAAGTATACAGCCACACTAGCAGCTCTGTGAGGCAATGAGGAATGTCATTAGTTCTGCAGGTTTTTGGTCATAAAAAGGATTGGACAAACAAATTTTGATGATAGATGAAAAGTCAGAGGATCACCAAAGTTGTAACAATTCATCCTGAGGGGAATATTAATGTTTGAATAAGATTTCATGACAATGCAATCAAAAGCTGTTGAGAAATTCCTCAATCAAAACCACAAATGTCAAACTCATGGGGGCGCTAGAGGGTCACCAAAGTCATAAGGATACTCCGTCTAATTTGTGCATATGTAGCATGAAATAACTAAGACATTTTAAATAGCATAATCCATCCAATATATAAGCACTGGTACTCGTTGGCTGCAGGAGGCCATACATGTTGCATGATTAAATTACTGATTCAGATGTGCACAACTGGTGAACACCTCACCAGCAGAGGAGGACTTTATTTGAAAGCACTTGTACATACAACACAAAGGGCCTTACAGAGCAGTGGTTTTTGCTACATAACATGCAATATAAGTGAAGTATTTCCAGGGAGCATTGCGCCAATAAATCAATGAGTTGCACCACAAGTTTGTATATTTGGCACTTACCTAAACCAGGGTAGTATGGGTTGTAGGACACAGGCATGGGCATTGGTACAGGCCACTGCATACTCTGCATGGGCATGTATGGCTGCGAGGACTGTACGTAGAAGAAAGGTTTGTGGTGCTGCTGCTGCTGCTGCTGGTGGTGCTGCTCCTCAGGGCGTGGAGCTCCTGAAGGCCCTGGAGCCGGCAGATGGGGTCCCTGGGCCTGCTGAGCTCCGTATGGTGGGTTTGGACCCTGAGGGCCCATACCGTAAGAATGCTGGAAGGTAGATGTGGCTGCCTCCATATCTGACAAACAGACAAGAAGCAAACTTTTTTGATTGTTTTGAAGTGTTTCCTTCTTTTGCTGGCAAATTTA
Organism: Sebastes fasciatus; assembly: GCF_043250625.1. Taxonomy (NCBI): domain Eukaryota; kingdom Metazoa; phylum Chordata; class Actinopteri; order Perciformes; family Sebastidae; genus Sebastes; species Sebastes fasciatus. The sequence goes on along the minus strand of NC_133815.1, from coordinate 2,612,180 downwards.
TCGCAAGATAGCAGACGGTTTCTGACAACTAAACACGTACTGGACAAGTGCAAGAAGCAGATTAGCACTGACAAACCAACACAGCTTTCAAAGTAAATTGGAAATCAAAGGGATCTTGTCAAATGCTGCACTGATTGGCTGGATTTTGGTCCCAGGTGACACTTGTCCAATTAGAGTTTGATGACCTTCTTTTAAAGCCAATGAGACATGTTTGTTTCCCTCTGAATCCCTCCCACTGTGCTGCATCAGCTCACCTGAGGAGCAGATCAGAGATAGGTGAAAGAAGGAGGAGTGGTGCTTTGAATGGACTTGAAACTATAGAGGAGAAGCTGATTGGCTGTAATTAAAGAAAACAGACCTGCAGCTTGACAGAATCACTGGCATCGGTTACAGATATGTGGCTCAAAGTGGCACCTCCTGCGCTTTATAGCATCTTTATGAGGCTTGTTTTCTTGAGGGTCGCCTCATTTGCAGGCGAGCAGAGCAAAAGATTAGTAAAATGCAAAGCACATAATTTACACGACCGTGTGTTGAGATGCAGGTTTGACCCCCTGAAGAGCCAATTATGAGCTTGTTTGGTAGCCTGGAGCAGTATTTATAGACGGCACTATCCGTGGAGAATAAACATGCTCTGTGAGAACTGTTTGTTGACTTGGCCGGTGATTTAAAATCTAATGTTTAAAGATGTTTATGGACTCTGATCTGTGTGCTTTCAGGTCAAAAACCTCCCTAAAAAGAATCCTTAATATCTACAACCACAACATACTTTTGCTATTTGCTTGTATACAAAAACATGTTTAGAGCATCCATTGACACCCATAGATTATAGATAAGAGGGCTGCAACAAATGATTATTTTCATTGTTGATTAATCAGACGTAATTTTCTCAATTAACCGATTAATCATTTGGTCTTTTAAATGACAGGAAGTCGTGCCCGTTGCAGATTTCCAAAGCCCAGAGTGACGCCTTCAGATGTCTGGTTTTGTCAGATCAACGGTCCATAACCCAGATATATTTAATTTACAAGGATTTACAGAAACAGTCTGCAAATTTGAGTAGCAGGAATCAACAAAGGTTGTCGTTTCACCGAATTAGTTTCCTTTCAAACGATTTGTCTATGGAGATACACCGATCAGCCATAAGACAGCATGGGCACCCTGACCGGTCTGCAGCTACGCAGCCCCATACAGAACAAACTACGATGCACTGTGTTTTTTCTGACACCTTTCTATCAGAACCAGCATTAACTTTTTCAGCAGTTTGAGCTCCAGTAGCTCTTCTATTGGATTAGACAACACGGGCCAGCCTTCGCTCCCCGTGTGCATCAATGAGCCTCGGGTCTGACCCTGTCGCTGGTTCACCTTCCTTGGACCACTTTTGGTAGGTCCTGACCACTGCAGACCGGGAACATCCCACAAGAGCTGCAGTTCTGGAGATGCTCTGACCCGGTCGTCTAGCCATCACTATCTGGCCCTTGTCAAAGTCACTCACATCCTTACGCTTGCCCATTTATTCTGCTTCCAACACAAAGTTCAAAATGTTCACTTGCTGTCTAATATACCCCCCCCCCTGCCAGGTGCCATTGTAACGAGATAATCCATGTTATTCACTTCACCTGTATATCCCAACTAAATATAAAAGGTATGCTGAATTACTGGCAGATCAACATCTGATGGTTGAAGTGTGAAATCTACGGTGCGTAAAACTCTAAACTGCTCTAATGTACACCCTCTGGCTGCCTTGTTGTCCAGATAAAGTGCTTGTAAATCAGAAAACCTGCTTCTTGACATTTTCAAAGATTGTCAAAGTTGGACACATTGGAACAGTTCAAATGATTGCCTCATTATAAAATAAGTAACTCTTAAAAGATGTAAAATGATTCAACACAAAGCTTAAATAATGAATATTTTTATTGGACTGGCCCCAAACTGTGGCACACCATCATCTGCACCAAACACAACCTTTCAGCCCATTTGCCTGTTTGTGAAATTCATAAATCATGAATAGTGCGAGGCAGTATCACTGCAGAAACTTTATACATACATTTTTTTTTCATACTTTTATCTAAACAAAAAGAGGCTTTTCTTGTGCAGTGCATTTCACCTGGTGCTCTTAATATTTTTAAACACATTATCCTGGAACAATTACACCTTTTGGTGGGGACCTGAGGAGGACAGAAAACATTTCGTTAAGACATCGCCAAGACAGAAGAGTGTGTCGGTGTGTGTGTGAAATCAGTTGTCAGTCACCTAAAAGATAATTTATGTAATAATTTTTAATCTTCTGCAGAGCTGTGTGTATTTCACCTACAGTTCATCACACTTTGGGGACATCAACATCTCGGTTCTCCTCTCATCATAGAGCCTGACAAAGAGAACACAAATAAATAAATCACATTCAAAGAAACAGCCAGGTCAGCGTTAACAGTGTGACTATATGAACCTCTCTCCCAGTGGAACGGTGGCGGCTCATCGTCATCTTTGTCCTCGTCTCTCGGCCTGTGGTACATCACTTTCCTCTGAGTACTCATCTCTACACAGCAGACATGAGCAGAAGAAGAAGAAGAAGCGTTGTGTTATATGTATGAAATGAAGAAAAATGGAAACATCTTCACACTGAAACTCCACTTGCATCCATAAAACGACCAAACAAGTTAAGCCAGGAACATTTTTAAAGTCTGAAAGCAGACACTCATTAAATATCGGATTTTCATAAATTACATCTTCCAAATAAATTGAACTAAATTCAGATTTGTCTGCAGGTCTGAGGCTCCATCCCAGTGATGCGAGTCATGTGTTTATAAGGTAATTTAACGAGTCTCAACTTAGTTGTTTTTTTCCTAGAAGAGAACATCATATTGAGTGTCTTACAAAAAAAACAGGTGAAGTTATACATTTTTATTAGGTTTTATTTCCTTTTGCTGCAAGGAAAAACATTAATCAAGCGACACTATCAGCAATTAATTATAGTGATATTTTATATATGCATGCAAGTTCATCTTCTTTAAAAATGTTAGATTCACTATATCATGCTGCATTACGATTTGTCTCCGATTCGGGTTTCCGCACACGTCATTATAGTTTGTATGAGAAAGTTTGTTTGTGTTCTTTATGCAACCGTAGAATGGAAACATTTTCTGTATAAGAACATATTTAACAAACTGCCTCCTTGTATTATTCTTTAATGTCACCAAAAACTAGCAGTAGCTGCGACCACATTTGACATTTTAATCTAGATTATTCTATAAACATGCAAGATTTTAAAAACAGGATTAAGGGTTATTTGAGCACTGAATGACAGTTCTTTGGTTGATGTAACTTGCTGTTTGTTTTCAGTTTGTAGTCTCTTTATATGTGAATTTTATTAATGTTTTTATGTTGTTTTTAACATCATTTTTAAGTCGCCTACACTGCCATTTTAGCCAGAACCCCCTCGGAAACGAGATTCAATATATCAATGAGATTATCCTGGCTAAATAAAGGTTAAATAAAATAAATTAAAATAAATTTGTGCTCCCATCGTTTAACTATGTGGTTCCATCTCAGCACTACACAAACATAAAAAAGGGGTGAATTAAAAATAAATTTGGGACCACAACTGCTCTAACTTGGCTGCAAAATTCTAATTATGATGCACGAGCTGTTTGGGCAGATTGATGGATGCTTTTTGGCACATTTTGAGTTGCTAAATGATTGGCCCTGTAAAATAAACTTAGGCTGCATCCCAAGTCTCTTAAATTGCATCCACGTTTCCCTCATTTGCATCTTTTCCTTGCGTCTCTCTGTGCATCCCCGGTGGGAGGGACGCAATCTGCAATTTAAGAGACTTGAGATGCGCCCTGTGTTGGTGCAGGAGTTCAACCTTGTCGTTGAAGAGGGGCTGCTTGTCTCCTCCTGGGAATCACGTCACCGTCTCCCCACCTGCCTTGGTCAGCTGACATGGTCACATCTTCTCTGCAGAGTCTGTCTATAAGAGAGTTCACACACTCAGTACAGATTTCTTACATGGATACACAGCACAGAAAAACATCCACTAAAGAGACTTACCCTGACATGTTCTGCACTGCAGCTCACCACTGGTCATCTCTCCAGCCTCACCATCAGCTGACTCCTGCTTACAGACATCATGACCTTCCTCTTGGGTCACTGGATCGGACGGATCTTGGCATTGGCCTCTTTTATACCAAGGTTTTGCAGCGTGTCTCAGCGGTACCGGATGGGGCTTCCTGGGTGCAGTATGCTTCCTCACAACCAATCTGACGGGCTGCTCACACCCTCTTCCATACCTGCTTTCCTCCTCAGAGTCTCCGGCTTCCTCCCTGTACATCTTGGAGCCGTGGACTTTGCTCCTTCCGGCCCCTTTTGCGAGGCTTTTCCCGCAGCAGGCGCACATGAACCTCTTTGAGCCCGGCAGCCACACTTCTTCTTCTTCAGCAGCTTGTGGAGACCCGCTCACGACCTCTGCGAGCCTCCTGCCTGCGTACATGTGTTTGGGGAAAAGATCTGCATCGTCCAGATCTGTGGAGAACATCTCGTCTCTGGAGGACAGCTCGTCCAGAGACGGACTGAGAACGCTCATCCGCTCGTGGGCGATCGGCATGGATAGGTAGTTGTAGTAGTAGGGAGCAGTAGGGGAGGGGAGGTGGCCGGCTGCAGCATCTCCAGGTGTCAAAACGCTCTCAAAGGGCAGCTTGAGGATCTGGTAGCTGGGATTAGCTTTCAGATGTTCTGTCTTTGAGACCGTGTCGCCACTTTTATCATCTTTGTGCACCAGCTGACTGGTGGTAGAAGGCAGGATTGGATCCACTCCCTGCTTCAGGAGCTCTTCAGCGTCACATCTGGGAACACCTGCATCAGTCGCCAAGATATCTGACTGGATACCCGCGACCTCTGCTTTCTCAAGAGGGAGGAAGTGTTCGTCTTCTGCTGACTGCTCCAGCTCAGGACATTCTTCGTGAATAGAGGAGCTATCGAGAGGATACTCCTCTTCCAGTCCTGCCGACCAGCATCCGTGAGGGCTCAGGCCTTCTAGGCTCCTCTGGCTGGACTCGCCGTCGTACACCGCTGTTGTGGAGTCACTGAAGGTCACAGCTGAAGACTCTGAATGGCTGTGATCAGGCGCTGAAGGCAGGACGAGACTCTGCTCTTCGCTTTTCTTCTCTTCTACTGGAGAAAACATTCCCGAGGACTGCGAGGCGACACCAGAGTCGAGTTCCCTCTCGGCGCCCTGCAGCTCAGTGGCTCGGATTTTATCCAGGCACTCGATGAGTTTGGTTATGGCGTCACTGGGGTCGGTTTGAGCCTCTGAGCAGGCCATTTCTCGACGCCCGTAAGGCTGTGGGTGATGCTGATGCTGCTGCTGCTGCTGCTGCTGGCGAGGCATGTCATTCCAGGGAGGAGGTTGGAAGCGAGGCTCAAACATTCGCCTGTAATCCATCGGATATATCGGGGCGTGAGGGTAAACAAACCCGGGATACTGCATGTACTGGTACGGGTTCGGGTTCATGCAGGGACGGCCATAGTTAAGACCTGGGTAATAGAAAACAGGGAGATTTCAAGCAATCAATACTACTTGTTGAGTGTGGTGGAAAGTAACCAAGTACATTTACTCAAGTACTGTACTTAGGTATAACTTTGATGTACTTGCACTTTACTTTCATTTTGTATGTTTCACTGCACTACATTTATTTGATAACTTTGGTTACTTCGCAGGTTCAGATTATTATACAAAATATAATCAACAAATAAATGGCTTTACTTTAAAATAAGCCTCACTTGATTTTAAGGATATACATTGGAAATTTAAAAAAATTATATAATTTAAAACAAAACCTTCATTGAAAATAAAAATAAATCAAATAACTGATACAAATTGTATTGATTTTAAAGACATGCATTGGTACAAAAAAAAGTTTTACTTGTATCATTTAAAACAAAACCTTCATTGAAAGTAAAATAAATAAATTAATATAATGTGATATATAAAATAAATAATACTTTTTGTAATAAAATTGTATTGATTTTAAAGATATGCATTGGAAATTTAAAAAAAAGTATATAATCTAAAACAAAACCGTCATTGAAAATAAAAATAAAACAAATATAAAAATAATATTTTTTGTAATACAATTGTATTGATTTTAAAGATATATATATATAGATATATATATTAAATTGTATGATTTAAAACAAAACCATTGAAAATAAAAATAAATAATATTGATTTTAAAGATATGCATTGGAAATTATTTTTAAAAAGTATATAATCTAAAACAAAACCTTCATTGAAAATAAAACAAATATCAAAATAATATTTTTTGTAATACAAGAATTGATTTTAAAGATATGTATTGGAAATATTTTTTTATTGTACAATTTAAAACAAAACCTTCATTGAAAATAAGAATAAATAAAACAGATAATATAAAATGTTATTGATTTTAAAGATATGCATTGGAAATTATAAAAAAAACTATAATTTTAAACAAATTCAAATTAATTATAATAAAATGATAAATTAAGATATTAGTATTGATACTAATAATAATGGTAATGCTAATACTTTGGTACTTTTACTTAATTCAGATTTTAATTGCAGGATTTTTACTTGTACCAGAGTATTTCTACACTGTGGTATTGCTACTTTTACTAGAAGATCTGAGTACTTCTTGGGAGATTATTAGGCTCCAACAACAACAAACATAGAGTTTAAATAGCTTGTTACCTCCAGGTACACCATATTGGTTGTATGGGTTGTTCATCTGCCAGTGCTGGTAGAGGTAATAAGGTTGAGTTGGTGGCTGGACATAGAAGAAAGGTCTGGGATGTTGAGCTCTCTGCTGTCCACTCCCAAATGTCTGTGGTTGTTTGCTTCCATCTGCAGGAAGCAGCAGATATTAAACTGTTACATCTCTCTACTTGTTAAAAATGATGAGTTTACACAGCTCAAATGTTATTAAACCAGCATGTTAATTATAAGGAAGTCTTTACCGTCCATTTTCTTTCACGTGCTTTGCTCAACCTGTCAGAAATAAAACACCACAGGGGGATGAAAACAACCAAATAAACGAGAAATTAAAGGCGACTTTTACATTCAAATCTTTCGACAAACAAACAGAAGTAGAAACGTTTTCTCTCTCAGGTCCACATGACGTTCTGCTGACTAAAGACGAAGCATCTCTGCTAATTACTCATATAGGAAACACCTGATGCTGCTGCACAAATTAGCTCTGAGCTTCAGTAGTGTCACTTTAACCAGGATAAGATGTAACATTAGTGTCTGCAACAAAAACGTGTGCAACTCTCAAATGATAAAAAAAAAAAAAAAAAAAAAAAGCAACAACAAATAGAGACTAAAATCTAGAATCAAAATATATTAAATTAGGTATATTTTTTAATATATATTTAGCCTATTTCAAAAATGTTGACTGCATAGAAGAAAGAGAAAAACTCTGGCTACACTATAAAACCATAAAAAAAAATCCTTTGCCACAAGTCACTAAATAAACCACAGCTGAATTGTACTTTTCTTCTACAGAGGACAAAATACAGGAAAATACTTTTGCGGCATTTTTTCATGAAAAATACAAAACCCATACTTTAAATTTTCAGACAGGACATTAAACTCACAAATTAATATTTTCAATAAAGGGACATTTTTCATTCATGACCTCCTAAAAATTAAATTTCTTAGGAATATTTTTTCTACATTTCCTTGATTTTTGTTATATTGATGTTGGCTTTTTCTAACATATTATTTTGTGGTGTAAATTTATTTAAATATATTTTCTAATTGTGTTTGACATAGATAAAGAAAAACTGAATATATTCTATAGATACTAGGTCAAGATTTTAGAAATATAAATTTTATTTTTACCAAACACCAAAACTAAAATATATCATTATTATCATTATTATTATACTATTAATTAATACTATTAATAATAATAATAATAATAATAATAGTAATAATAATAATAATAATAATAATAATAATAATAATAATAATAATAATGTTATTATTATTTAGATTTGTTTCTTAACATTTTAATAACTGAAAACTATTTTCAGTAAATTATATTATATTATATTTAATTATTATTAAAAGTTATTATAAGATTTGATGAGCTAAGATAAAATATAACTTTATTTATCCCAAGGTAAATTGCTGTGCAACAGTTGCAATGCAACGTGGAAAAGAGTCTAAATATAAAGAGTCTAAATATAAAAATATAAAATAACAATAAGGTGTAAATCCAAAATATATATAATATATGCAATGCCAAAAAAACAGGTATATCTGATATAGGTAAGTATAGTAAGATATATAGGTTAGTTTAGGTGTGCATGGTTGATACAGATGTATGGTACTGAAGAGTTATTTATGTATTTATATAGTTGCCCAAAAGTAGGCCTAATATAATTTAAATATAGAATCTAAAATACATCTATTATGTTTTATAGAGGACTCTTCATAAACATCCTGCTGTAGTGTCTCCATCTGTCCACCAGAGGTCGCTGCTCCTCTGGTGGACAGGACTAAACCGCTCTTAGTCTGGACGCATGCGCAGTCTCGTCATGTGGCCTCTGCTTCTCTTCGGGCGCTTCTGATGCGCTGAGAGGTTGACTGTATATCTGTCTGCTGCTCGGCGCTTCTTCTACAACAACATGTTTAACGTCTAAAATCAGCTTCAGGAGCTTCACTTCCTACTTTCTGCTGACGAGGAACAGCCATCTGGACGGTTCACCGTGTGAGGAGTTCACCTACAGTCACAGTAAGAAGCGTGGATGATGATTTGTTGGAGTGGTTCACTTGAAAACGTTTATTTAGCTCGTTTTGAGCCAAGGACTGTGGAAGGAGGATGGGACACAGGTCTAGTGTGTTTGGGGGTACCACGCATGCACAGTGTAACTCAGACTTATTTATTTATTTGTTTATTTGCACATATATAAAACTGCACAAAATCTAGTCAATGAAAAAACAAAAGAAATGTGTCAGGAGAGGTCAATACTTGTGTAATACATACAAAAAACAGTACAGAAGAAAAGAAAATATATCTAAACCGTTTCAGAGTTATAGATGCATTTAATATTATTACTGAGTCAATTCAAATTAATTTAATAGGCATGTTTGTATTTATTTTATTTGTTATTTTATTATTATTATTATTTTTATTTTTAAATATTTGCACATATATAAAACTGCACAAAATCCAGTCAATGAAAAACAAACAAGAAATGTGTCAGGAGAGGTCAAGAAGCCTCACAGGCTGATACATAGGACCTCCCCCCAATCCCAGAAGAAGAAAAAAACAATAACAAAAAAAGGAAGAAAGATCTAAACTAACATAATTTAAAAAATACAACAAAAGTTAAACAACAACAATCACTACCCTGCAGTATACTCATTTTTAACAGTCTCTTCTGCACTATATTCACTTTTTTTAATAGTCGTATATCACAGCTGTTACCCTGCACTATTTTCAGTTTTAACAGTTTTCTTCATCTCCTTGTATTTTTATATCTGGTATATTTTTTTGTACTTTGCACTACTAACTTTTTTACTGCCTTTTTATTAACATGTTTTGCACTATGGAACTGTGATGCTGGAAACTTGAATTTCCCTCGGGATCAATAAAGTTACTATCCATCCATCCATCCATCTATCCATCTAACCATCTAACCATCTATCTATCTATATATCCATCCATCCATCCATCCATCCATCCATCTATCTATCTTGCCTTGAGTGCAGGCCAGATTCTACTGCGTATGTGCATTACCCCCGCATATATGACGCGTTGATGACGCGTGCCCCATCCTCCTTTACACAGTCCTTGCTTTTAGCCTGTTAGCTCGTTAGCTGTGTGTCTGCTAGCTAGCAAAGCATGACCTGCTCTCTAACATTTAGAGTTTATACCGTTCGTGTTTCATTACTGGAGCTATTCCACAGTTGAAGGTGATGATGTTGGACGCTTGACTCTCTTAACAGGTAGCTAGTATTCATCTCCAGACTGTGTTGGTTAACATTACCCCGGAACTGTGGAGCTAACGATGCTAACGATGCTAACGTGGTAATGAAGCTACATATAAAACATCACATCTAGATAGCTGATGAAGGTTTATCCAGTCAGAGGATGGTTGAAGGTGTGTTTTAAAACAAAGCAACATGATGTTAAAGGATTGTCTGGTGAGCTAACTAACCTCTCTGTTGCAGCAGGCCTGTCTGTCTGATGTTACTGTGCCATGTTTCAGAGAGCAGGGTTTGTTTTGGACATGATGGTTTACTGTGCTAAACGAAGCTAGACAGACAGACAGCATCAGAAACACTAACTAGAAGCACTACTCAATCATCAGAAATAGCCCGTTAGTCAGCAGGTTACTGAGGGTAAACAAGTCGCACATTGGCTATCTACATCTACATACATCAACCAGCTTAACTAACTCTCTGTGAATGCGTGTGAGTGTTATGCTGTTTTATGTGTGTTAAAAATACACTCTGCCCATATTTCAACCGGTCTAGTTATTTTTCTCTTATATAATATAATATTCTGATATTTTCAAAAATGTACTGGTGCACAAATTATCTTCTTTATTGTATTAAAAAGGCAGTATATTGATATATTGTATGGAATCGTTTTGCTGCCACACCATGAAAAACATGAATCAGTAAATTATTCTTTTCTCACACACTATGAGCCTTTTTTAACGTTTTAACTATTAAACTAGTTGATGTATGTAGATGGCTTAACGTTAGGTAAAGGATGTGTCATGTAACGACCAATGCGCACATATAACTTTTTCTTTTCTTTTTTTTTAAATAATATGTTTATTGGGTTTTCTTATTTTCACAAACACAATAAGAATAAAAAAACAACAAACAAACAAACACTGGTACAGCTCAGATAAAAAAAATGTATATAGGTGGTCATAGGAAATATGAGTTCATGTTCAAGAGACTCCTTGTGAGATAATGGAGGAGAGATCAGGTCCAATATTAACATATAACATTTAATAGCCTTTACACGTTGTTGGTAAACTGCACCCCGAACCAGTGGTAGAATGTTTACATTTACAGAAGTACAAATTCAAGTTATTTTCCATGTTCTGCTACTTTATACTTTACTACATCTCAGAGGTAAATATTGTTCTTTTGACAGCTTTAGTTGCTCTTCATATTACACATTTCCATCACCCTTCCTGTCCAGTGAAAACCATGTCTCTCCAGATGATGTTGATTATTTGTGATAAACTAAAGGATGAAGTGTTCCTTTATGTGTTGAGAAAATCCTCCTACTTCTTAAGCTAAATAAACTCTTTAAAAAGCCTCTTGGATCAGCTGAAAACAGGGCTGTATTTCTGACACATGAAAAGTATATAGTACATATGATGATCTTATAGAATATGATGCATTGCTGTAGATTAAACTTGCCAACAGTATATAAAGGAGTTAAAAACATCTACAGCAGTAAAATGCAATATACACATTAATGCAGCAGTAATATTAATCCAGTGGTTGTAAAATTCACCCATACTGTACACAACCTTGAATGTGACACACTGCTTTGTTGAAATAGTCTGTCATGGTCAGCAGTAGTAGTAGTATTGGTGGTGTAGCTTATAGCTTGATGGCAAATTGGCTTAATGGCTCCCTGTGTCATGGTAACCTTCCAAAAAGCCCAGTGTAATTTAGGATGTGAGCAGTGGAGCTCAAGACTTAACAGCATGATGTGTTTTTGTCTGCTTGTTTGAGACATTATGAGATATTTTACTCTTGCTCTGTTAATATCTGACTAACTTTACTGCAGGGCTCTTTCTAAACACATTATAAATTGTCATATAAACTGACCGGCAAGGGAGCAGAAAAGGCATGATTGAATGATTAGATCCCAATATTGAAGGCCATTTTAGACACATGTACATAAAGTATGAATCTCTATGACTTTTTACAAAACATGGCATTCATACTGTTTGAATCTGTTCTCCTATATAGCCATGTAAAGAACCACCTGAAGCAGTGTTTTGCAAACTATGTCTAGTGATATTCACTGGGATATACCAAAGTGGCATCATAGCACACGGAAAGATCTGGATCCTGTTTCCCAAAAGCCTCTGAAGGCTGAGATGACTGAAGCCGAAATACTTCCGGGACTAAGATCACAATGTCCTTATGATGCTTTGTGAAATTGGTCTCTAGTTTGGTGTTAAATACTGAAGGGAAACTCTGTTGTGGCATAATGTTAAGTAGGGGCATCTTCAGTAATGACTCGGGTTCTGCACTGTAGCATGTAAAGCAGAGTCTGAATGAAGTAGCTTTTAACTTGCTACCCATGTGAATCAGTTTAATTCAGATGCTGTCTTATTGTATGTAAGGTCAATTGACATATAATTGCTGACCTCGTTTATTGTATTGCTGGAAAACGAGGGATGAAGGGAGGGTGTGGTGGATGGAGGGATGGCCGTTCATTTGAAAGGGTTTCAGGATGTTTGCTGCTCTGACATGCCCAGAAAGAAAAAGGAAATCGGAGGGAAGAAAAGAGTTAAAAGATTTTTTTTTTCTGTACTGATAGTTTCCATGGATTCCAGACTCATCATTGCTTTTTTTTGTTTTTCTCCTGTTTTTCAGCCAAGCACTGATGTAGCAGCGTTGCCACTGTCGCGGTGCTCTCCCTCTACCTCCGGTCCCCAGTGCCTCACTGCATGACCTCCGACAGCAGATAGATCCACGAGGGGAAGCAGACCCTTCCTCGACCGGGACTCTTTCCTCTGGACTGCGACACTCGGCAGCCATCTCATCTTTCCACTCATCTCCAGCAGAAGAAACTGCAGGATTTTTTCCACATCGGAGTTGAACACCTCCACTTGGTTCAGTGGAGGTGTTAGAGAGCTGTCTCCCCTCCCTCCCCCCTGATTATCCTCTTGAATCTTTAGAATATTTTCTCCTGGTCGGCTTGAGCCCGGTTCTGCCGGCCGCGTGACTTTTCAAAACTGGGGCGCGATTCATGGGATGCAACCATGTCGGATCTCAGTGAGCGCAGGCCGGTCAACACGGACTACGCTGTCTCCCTGCTGGAGCAGCTCAAGTTCTTTTACGAACAGAAATTACTGACTGACGTTGTGCTGCTGGTGGAGGACACGGAGTTCCCATGTCACAAGATGGTCCTGGCCACATGTAGCTCCTATTTCAGGTGAGTGCTGCGGGTGTGGGATAACTCATGTTGTATGTTGAGGATTTCTTTTTTTAATAGGGCTGACCCGAACGCCTTGAAGCTTCGACCGTTGCCGTTGTATTCAAATACTTCGTTTAACAAGCAGCCCATGAAATAAGGAATAATCCCATAACATTATTCATATTCAACATTCATTATTATTAGTTATTCTCAGACAGATAGACTGTCCTGGGTACTGAAACAGCGGAAATGAAGACAGACCGACAGAAGAACATGTCAGTCAGTTGTGCCGCAAAGCAAAGCGAACTTTGAATTCCTTCAAATTAGGGATGCTAATTTTGGATTTTTTTTTTAACTGATAAGCGACCCACATTAACCGATTATTAACCGTTAACCGACAAGATTAGTACCTCGATTGCAGCGATGTGTCAGCTGCAGTTTATGTGCGAAACAGACAAACAGACTCACCCGTTCGGGAGAGTTACTGTAGCAGCCACGATGCACCACACCATTTAGTTTAGCTGCGTGGTTGTCAGCTGTGTGTCTGCCCGGCGTAACGTTAGCGAGTGTGGCGGCGGTGAGTGTGGGGTTGTTCGTGATGTTACAGCTGTGAACGTAGCTGTAGCAGTGTGTGTACAGTTTATTTGTCGGTGAATAAATGCTACAACTCCTCAAGACCCGAGCCAACTTCCTGTATCTGCAACACTGGCTCAGACTCTCTTAAGGTGGGCTGTTAAGGTGGACCAGCTATTCTCCTTGACGTGACAAGCCGCTCCTCTGAGCTTTGCTCGACTTATTAATACATTTTTAATATTTCCTTTAACAGTTTAACCGATAGCTTCGAAGCCCCCAAAAATGGTATTCGGGACAGCCCTAGTTTTTAACGACCTAGGGCTAGTTGTGACTATGCTTTGTGCGTCTCCTCCAGTTTCAATGAATAATTCACCATACAGTGTTGGGTTTTTATGTTTAAAGACAGCAATTATTCCCCTCAGTCTCATTGTGATGAGGTGTAGGTGCGTGGTTGTTATGTCTATAAGTGCTCCCCTCCTACAGTTACACTGAATAATGCACCACGTCGTAGTGTTGTAGGATGGAAAACAAGGGGATGGTGTTTCCTTGAAAGCTGCCTCTCGAGTCGCCCCCTCTTCGCTAGTTATTCCTTCTCTTGATATATTTCTTGCGTAGCAAATGAAGCAATCTCTAACCTGTAGTCCTACAGACGTATCCCTCAAGGCCCTCGGGAGGACTCGTTTGTACGCACAACATTGCATAATGAAGTGTGTGCACTGCAGTGAATATGACGGAGCAGCAGCCTCGGCTCTGGGAAGAGTCCATCTGTACTTGACAGGAGCTCATGCTGCATTTGAGCACGCTGTCTCACCCCCTCCCTCCCTCATTCACCGCACATTCATACATGCATTCCAAGAAAAGGTCCCGACAACTCGATGCCTCTCTCACACCCACCTCTCCGCGGTCCTCCCCACTGTTTCCCACACACTCGTTATCTGGTGCGAACATGCAAAGCATTTCCCCTGCAGGGTTCAGAGGTGTCGCAGCGCTTCCTCTAAACTGCTACTCCTTCCTTTTTTCTTTCTCTTGTCTGCTGCCTCTCCTTCCACCTCCCCTCTCTCTCCTCGCACGCCTCGCTTCAGGGGAAAGGGGGGAGACTCTGGGGAGAGCTTGTGTTTGGAGGGGAAAGTCTGGTCACGTAGGTCTTGGTGAGAGATGGAGAGAAAGAGGAAAAAGAGAGAGAGGGGGGGTGTGCAGGGGTATGCCTGCAGGGTTGCGTAATACGGCCTGGCAGGTTTAGCCCCTGCTGCGAGCAGCACACAGTCACACACACCCCAAAACCCCAAACAGGAGGGCCGGGCGGTTCTGCAGACAAATCATTGTTAAAGAGTAGAGTTGCAAGTGAGTTATTTTGTCGTTGACTAATCTGTCTATTATTTTGTCGTTTGATTGTTAAGAAAATGTCGTCATGCGACGTCTACAAATGGATCGCTGCAACAAACCATTCTTTTCATTATCGATTAGTCTGCTGATTATTCTCTTTATTATTATTTTGTCTACAAAAGGTCAGGAAATAGTGAAAAATGCTCTTCTTTACAAGTTCTCAAAGCCGAAGATGACGTCTACAAATGTCTTGTTTATAGGGCTGAAGCAATTCCTCGAGTAATTCAGTTACTAAAAATCAATGATGTAAATTCTTTTACCTTTTATAGGAGTAGCCCAGAAGAGGTGTACTTTTTAAAAAAAGTACTTTGAAATCCTTTTTTTATTCATTTGTTTGCTTTTCAGAAAATGTTTTATTTAAAACCCAGAATCTAACATTACAACAACTTAATGCAATATATAAGTTTAGTTTTGACTGATAATATTATTTTATGCAGTTTAAGCAATAAAAATGTAGATTTTTTCTAAGGAAACCAATTAGTTTTATTTTAATAATAACGTAAAAGTATTATCTGATTACTTGATTAATAAATGGAATAATCGGTAGAATATTTGATTACTAAAATAATTGATAGCTGCAGCCCTACTTCTTTGATCTGATCAGCAGCTCAAAACTTAAAGATATTATTATCCTATAACACAATAAGTCCAAAACCCAGAGGTTATTGATTTTAATAATAATTTACAGTAATATTAAAGAGAAATAGCAGCAAATCCTCATATTTTAGGAGCTGGACGCAGCAAATTCTTTGACATTATTCCTCAATAAAGGACTGAATTAATTATCAAAATAGTTGTAGATTTATCGCCTGTCAATTGAGAAACGCATTCATGGACTAAATATTTCAGCACCATGAAAAACTAAAGCACCTTTAGAAGCTCCATCTGCATATTTTAATCCAATTAGAAATAAATTAGTTTTAACATGATTGTTCAAAACGTTTCCCTCGGAGCTGTTTACCTGGAAACATGACTTTGTACATTCCTCAGCAGCTATTGTGTCTACTGTGGTATTAACAGAAGAATGGCGTAGTTGTCATGTGCATTGATGACCTCCACACAGACTGAAACTCAAACACAAACAATGAAAAGCAGTGTCACATGCTGTGTATTTGACATGGTAATGTACAGTATCTGTGACACAGAAGTGCAGCACAGAAGCATTTCTTCAATTATGAGCATTTGGCACCAAAGTCGTCGCTTATAATAAATGCAAATTACCAGTTCAAGCCAGTAACAGTTCTACAGATGCATAAAATGTGAGCAATCGATGCAGTGAAAGAGGTTAAAGAGGCTCTGACTCACTCTGCTGAATGACAACGTGGACGTGTAGGCAGCCCGCCGAGGCTGCAGCAGCACGGAAGTCTGAGCAGAGAGAAGCCCAGCTGGAGTCAGCCCACCAGCCAGGTGTTGACTGTCACTTTTTGTCATTCGGTATGAGGAAACTGGGTTGGTAGACACGCTAATCAGTGTACAACAACTGTCAAGCATCACGTCAGCTGTAACATCTGCTCCAAATAAACCTGTGGTATTCAGCCCTGCTCTTTAAGACCAAGAGTACTTCAAGTTTAGCATGCTATGACGGACAAAAACAAGTCATAGCTCAATGTTATTAAACCTGAAGGAAGATCACTTTCAATAGTAATGCGGCATCCGCTGTTTCACTTCACACTCTATATAATATACACTAATATATTCAGATCTTTTATCATTTAACAGTAATGTAGCTTTTAGAGCTGGAACGATCGACAGAAAATGAATTTTTCTTAAAAACTGACTCAAACCAATTAATCAATTATCAAAATAGTTGGCGATTAACTTTTAATCGATAAATCATTGCAGCTCTAATAGTAACTTGAATATCTTTGGGTTTTGTGCTTGGACATCTCTATTTTCTGATATTTTAGTGACCACATAGTTCATCAATATAATCAAGGAAGTGATCAGCACATTAATCAATGAAATTCAGTTACTGTACTTGCCGTCCCAGAAGCCTTTGAAATGATACCATGAATGTTACATTCCAGCTACAGCCAAAAGCAACTACCCTGATTCTGGTGGGTAACTGTCTGTTTTTACAGCCAGCTTGGCGAGAGGCCAGCTGTCATTAGGAGGCTCTGTTTATTCTAAAAGAAAAACTGGATAGTAAAACAGCGAACAAGACAGAACTTGGGAGTTTTATTACCCACTCTACGCTAAAAACATTTACCAGTCTTACGGGGTTTATTATGAAGTCTTTGTTGAGGACAAAACGTTGACCAGGAACCACAGATGTTTGCAGATAAGAAGGAAAGGGAGTTTAATACAAAATGTTTTGTTTAAGTTTTAACATTTTTTAAATTAAAATTAGGACTGTCAATTGATTAAAATAGTTAATTGCACATTTTTTATCTGTTCAAAATGAACCTTAAAGGGAGATTTGTCATGTATTTAATGCTCTTATCAACATGGGAGTGGACAAATATGCTGCTTTATGTAAATGTATGTATATATTTATTATTGGAAATCAATTAACAAAACAATTTAAAATACAGCTAAACTACTACTAGAAACTAGTGGCATTAAAACGAGTTTGCGTTAACACATTATTATCGCGTTAACTTTGACAGCCCTAATTGAATTAAATGCTCACATACTAATTTATCCTAGAACAAATAATTTGTGGAACAAGACATAGGCGAAGCTTGAATTGTTGGAGTAGCTGATATGATCTCTTATCTTAATCGGTGTGAGATCTCGACGTTCACTTCCTCGTTCAGTAACATCCGTGCGTCTATGTGTCGACTGACGCTTCCTTCGTCTTGTTCCTGCAGGGCGATGTTCATGAGTG
Organism: Sebastes fasciatus; assembly: GCF_043250625.1. NCBI lineage: Eukaryota > Metazoa > Chordata > Actinopteri > Perciformes > Sebastidae > Sebastes > Sebastes fasciatus. The sequence goes on along the minus strand of NC_133815.1, from coordinate 2,594,225 downwards.
GCCTCAGCGAGAGCAAGCAGACCCACGTCCACCTGAGGAACGTGGACCCGGACACGCTGCAGATCATCATCACCTACGCCTACACGGGCAACCTGGCCATCAGCGACAGCACCGTGGAGCCGCTCTACGAGACCGCCTGCTTCCTACAGGTCACTGCAAACACTTCAATGCATTGAAAAGTCCTCCTGTCATCCTTTATAAAGGACTGGATTTGTTTTTATCGTCAACAAATCCCATGAAAAGACCAAAACCAACAAGCATCGTCTTTGTATCCTGATATATCTCATTCCTCTTGTTTGAGTAATGTTTGCTAAAAAGCTACAGAGTCCAGCTGTTTAAGCAAATTCCTGAGCCTTTACCGTATACAAACAACTGTACTGTATGTTCATGACCTGTTTTTAAAGATTTACATGTTCAGTCGTAACCAGTAGGCTTGGCGCTGAGCGACACAAACAGGGTAGGGACGTCTGAAAAGTATTGAGAGACTGACTGACACATCCATACTGTAACGCCAGCTTTATTCTTTAAATCCTAATTTACCAAAATTAAAGAAACCTTCATTATTTGCCATGTTTTTATTAGTCTCAAAAGTGTCCTCATAGCCATCTGCATCTTTGTTTTTAAGTGGTTAGTTTATTTGCATCCTCTCAGATACATCTTTAAATGACTATGGTTGTAAATGTAATAATAAAGAGAAAATAGCAGCAGATCTTTCCTCAGTAAAAGACTTAAATGATGATCTTGTCTGTCGGTTAAGAAATCAATTCATGACTTAATGTTTCAGCATTATTGTAAACTTCCCTTGGAGCTGTTTACCCAGAAACATTATTGCAAATCTACATACCGGTGGTGTTGTTCTACTTTTGTGTCCCTTGCTGCAAAGAGGAATGTGTGTGTCTGACCGTCGTCTCTTGTCCTCTGTTCAGGTGGATGACGTCTTGCTGCAGTGCAGAGACTACCTGGTGAAGAAGATAAACGCTGAGAACTGCGTCCGCATGCTGAGCATCGGCGACCTGTTCAGCTGCAGCGAGCTAAAGCAGAGCGCTAAGCGCATGGTGGAGCACAAGTTCCCCATGGTGTACAGGCAGGAGGCTTTCCTTCAGCTCTCCCACGAGCTGTTGATAGACGTCCTGAGCAGCGACAACCTCAACGTGGAGAAGGAGGAGACGGTGCGCGAGGCGGCCATGCTGTGGTTGGAGTATAACATGGAGTCGCGCTCGCAGCACCTGTCCTCCGTGCTCAGTCAGATCCGCATCGACGCGCTGTCGGAGGTGACGCAGCGCGCCTGGTTCCAGGGTCTGCCGCCCAACGACAAGTCTGTGGTGGTGCAGGGCCTCTACAAGTCCATGCCCAAGTTCTTCAAACCTCGGTTAGGCATGACCAAGGAGGAGATGCTGATCTTCATGGAGGCCATGTCAGAAACGCAGGGCGATGCATATGTAATGTCCGGGTCCTTGCCTACTACGGTAGTGTGTTACAGCCCGCAGGCGGAGAAAGTGTATAAGCTCAACAACCCCCCAGGAGACCTGCAGAAGGTGGGGACCCTCGTTACACCAGACAATGATGTGTTCATCGCCGGTGGACAGATCCCTCTCAAAAACTCTATCACCAACCACGGCAAGAGCGGAAAGCTACAGGCGGTCTTCCACTCAGTCGATAGCTGCTTCTGGTTTGACGCCCAGCAGAACGCCTGGGTACCCAAAACCCCCATGCTGTGTGCCCGAATCAAGCCCTCGCTGGTCCACTGCGAGGGCTACATCTATGCAATCGGGGGAGATAACGTTGGCGGAGAGCTGAACAAGCGCACGGTGGAGCGCTACGACTGCGAGAAGGACGAGTGGAGCATGATGAGCCCTCTGCCCTTCGCCTGGAACTGGAGCACCTCTGTGGTGGCGCACGACTGCATCTACGTGATGACCCACGACCTGATGTACTGCTACTTCCCCCGAGCCGACACCTGGGTGGAGATGGCCATGCGCAAGACGAGCCGCTGCTTCGCCTCCGCCGCTTCTTTCGGCGACCTCATTTTCTACATCGGCGGCCTCCACGTCGTCAGCAACTCTGGCATCCGCTTGCCCACGAGCACCATCGACGGCTCCTCCGTCACCGTGGAGATCTACGACGTCAACAAGAACGAGTGGCGCCAGGCCGCCAACATCCCCGCTAAGCGTTACTCGGACCCGTGCGTGCGGGCAGTGGTGCTGCTCAACTCGCTGTGCATTTTCATGCGTGAAACCCACATGAACGAGCGCGCCAAGTACGCTATCTATCAGTACGACATGGAGCTGGACCGCTGGTACCTGCGGCAGCCCGTGTCCGAACGCGTGCTCTGGGATCTGGGCAAGGACTTCCGCTGTGCGGTGGGGAAGCTGTACCCCTCCTGCCTCGAGGAGTCCCCCTGGAAACCCCCAACCTACCTCTTCTCCCCCGACGGAGGCGAGGAGTTCGAGGTGGACGGGGAGCTGGTGACCCTCCCTCACGTATAGCTCATACCCTCCCCTCCCCTACCTCGCTGACTCACCAGGAATCTGTAACGCTGAGGGACGAACACGAAGGGGGGGTGCAGACCAGTTCTCTAAGATATGAAAGGGTTTGACGTTCTCTGTGTTGTGGAGGGATCTCTGGACTTTGGAGGCGTGCATTAGCTACAGCTGTTGCTGATGAACAATGCAGCCGCAAAACAAGCGCGAAAAAAAGATGCCCCTCAAAAATACTAGTAATCTGAAAACTTCAGTTTTTTTTCTTCTTATTTTGTCAGTTGTGACATCTGTTAGATATTATTACAAGTCTGTCATACTGTTTCTACAATGTGATAATCTAAACGTCAACTGATTTTGTGATGATGGGGATGATGATGATGATGATGATGATGATGATGCACTTAACTGGTAAACCTTCTCGGAATGACAATGGCAACTGTACCAAAATCCCCCAAAACCTCCCTCCTCCTCCTCCGATAATAGCTTCCCTCTCTTCCCTCTCTTTTTCCTCTCCTCTCACCACTGATAAATGAATACTCTGTGGAAAATCTATTGTTTTGAGTGTAAAACTCTGCCTGGAGGCTCGATAGGCTCTCTGAAAAGTTATCAGCTTGCTCCTTCGTGTAGTCTCGCAGCAGCAGTATCGATGGAGACCCAATAACAAAATGTTCCATAGAAACTTCTCAAACCACTCCTGTAGCACTTTATGTAGCATGAGTTGTTTGAGAAGTTTTCGTGCGTGTTCTGATATTGAGCTTGAAAGTTTATATTGACCCTGGAAGTTGTAATTCGACCAACAAAAAAAAAATGTATCACAACGTCCAGCTATTGGAAATGTTCTCATGGCCTTCATTGGATTGAGTTTTAGAGAGATGGTTCAGTTTGAGTCGTTGTTTGGTCTATAAAATGTCGATCAGTGTTCCCCAAAGCCCAAGATGACGTCCTCAAATGTCTTGTTTTATCCACAACTCAAAAGATATTCAGTTTACTGTCATAGAGGAGGAAAGAAACCAGAAAATATTCACATTTAAGAAGCTGGAATCAGCATTTTGAGCTCAGTTGTTGTCACATGATAATAATTAAACTTATGAGCAAACTGTTCATAAGATGTGGTTGAAAGAAAATGTTTTGGTGAATTGTGACCAGCGCTACTACTAAAGATGATTTGCATTGATGATCAACCTGTTCACTGTTTCTCTGATGAATTGATTCATCTTTTGGTCTATAAACTAAAGTAGGGCTGACCTCGATCAAAGAAATTCTTAGTTGTCCGACACTCGTATGATTTTGTCGACTAATTTAGTTGATTTAATCGACAGATCTGTGAGTTTCTCTTGAGAATAAGTAATTCAACATGAAGAAAGCATAACAAATAAACTAATTGGCTAAAGAATTCTTAGTCGACTAAGACTCAAACGATCATTCAGTTGACTATGAAGAGGAAGCCCTATAATAAACCACAAGTTCCCAAAGCCCAAGCTTACATATTTAAATAGCTTGATTCATCTGACCAGCAGTCTGGAATCCAAAAAGTCCAATCACATATAACTAATTCCCTTATTTAAGAAGCTGGAGCCCGAAAAGTATTTATATTTTCGCTTGAGAAATGACTTAAATGTAGAAAAGTAGTCGATTAGTTGATAGTTTCTCCACAAAGAATCACACAAAATCCCCACTTTAAGTCTTGTTTACCAGAGATGTGCTCATAAGTTTCTTGGAAATAAATCATTCTGCATGAAAAAAGCATAAAAGACGACTATTCGACTAAAGAAATCTTAGTCAACTTAGACCAAAAAGATCGATTAGTCGACTAAGAGGGCGGGAAAAATGCCCTCCACAAGTTCCCAAAGCCCAAGCTTACATCTTTTAAAAAGCTTGATTTGTCTGACCAGCTGTCTGGAATCCAGAAAGTCTTAAATTTACAATCATATAAAAGTAATTATCACATTTGAGAAGCTGGAGCCTGGAAGTGTTTGTTGAGAAATGACTTAAATGTAGAGCTAAAAGTAGATTAGTGGATAGAAAGAAGAGGAACAGGCAACAAATTTGATATCTGATTTATCATTTAAGTCATTTGATGGCGATACCTGGGCTTTGAGTATCTACCGATGCGATACCAGTGTTTAATTAATAATCTGTATGCCTCACTGTGTGGAGGTGACGTCGGGCTGGACTTAAACATCGCTTTCCTAACTTTGTAAAACTAAATGTAACAAACAAAAAGATGTAAAAATATACTGAATTATTTATTTTTAAAATAATAAATCGTACACCAGCAGTTTTGTAAAAAAAAAAAATTCTAAATTAACAGCAATTACAAGTGTGAACCTTTTAAATGCAACAACAAATTAAAATTCCAGTATATAATGTATATAGAATAGATCGGCCCCATTGTCACAGATACCCGATCAGCTTCTCAAATGTGAGAATTTGATGGTTTTGACATCTTATTTTTGAGTCATTGAGCAATTTGAAGATCAGTTTGAAGTCTAACTAACTTGCGATGGAAACTTATTTGCTATTTTCTGACATTTTAAAGACCAAACAATTAATCAATAGTGAAAATAAGCAGCTAAATGTTGAATGGAATCCAGATTTACTCCATCTACAGTCCTCCACAAATGAGCAGACTTTTCAGAGCCACCTTTTTAAAGCTTACACATATTTGATAGATTTGAGAGTGCTCCTTTTAAAAACAGGATCCATGTATTTCTTTAAATAAAAAATAAAAAAAGGCCCCACAGACGTGAGGAACAGGGGCCGTGGTTTTCGGGCCGACGCGGGGGAAACCGAAGTGTTGGGTAGAGAGGGTTTAAAAGAGGGTGACTGCAGGTCCGGTCACCCATCACCTCTCCTCCGTCACCGCTCTGTCCTCCACCCTGACTCCACTATAGCGCCTCCGCAGCCTGTCTGTCTGTCCGTCAGTCTGTTTGCACACAGGTCTTCCACACAGCTAGCAGTTTACACCTCACTCCATCCGTCGTCACATGATCATGTTGTTTTTCTTTTCCACGAGGGTCTCCGCAGACACAACAACAACTCCACTCTCAGTAGGTTTCGGGCTCATGCATTTTTATTTTTTATTTCCAAGCTGCTGAAATATATATATAATAAAATATATATTTTTCATATGTTTAAAAAAAGACAACTGTTTTAGTGTGGGGGAAAATAACCAGGTCTATTTTGTATTAGTGTCTTTTTTTTTTTATTTAATATCAAACATTACTGTAGTGTGATTGTGGGTAGATATCCATTTTCCTATCAGATTTAATTTTTCTCGAGTGAATATTGAGGAATCTTGCTGCTGATTGGTTGTGAGGGGAGAGGGCTGGCCCACGGCTGTCGCTACGTCCCGGCAACCACTAGCAGTAGTGGAGAGGGCGGGTTGGGGTTGGGGTTGGGGTTGGGGTTGGAGTTGGGGTGGGGGGTGGAGGGTGGAGGGGGGATCTTCCTCCTACCTTTAAAAACATGAGCACAGGTGCTTCATGACAAACCTTACTAGCATGTTTGGCTGCATCATATTCCTTTGGCACTGTATTTTGAATGAACGTTAATTTATTAAAAAACATACCAAAAACGTTCCTGAAACTGACTCCCCGTTTCTGTTTGTTTCTGCTAAAATGTGGCGGTGTTGGTGCTGCTGACAGTTTTTCATTTTGTTTTTAGTTATTTATTTGTAAAATTTAATTATTAATCAACTTTTAAAACAAGCGCTGGTTCGGTTGCATAAAACTTTTAGTGCAAAGGCTTAAGGTCATGATGTCATACGACGGAGTATTAGGGCCACATTGAGGGGAAAAAAATGAGATTTCCAGAATAAAGTCATAATATAAAGAGAATATAGTCATAACTTGACGAGAAAAAAAGTTGGAATATTACGAGAATAAAGTCATAACTTTACGAGAAAAAAAGTCGGAATATTACGAGAATAAAGTCATAATTTTACAAGAAAAAAAGTCGTAATATTACGAGAATAAAGTCATAACTTTACGAGAAAAAAAGTCATAACTTTACGAGAAAAAAAGTAATATTACGAGAATAAAGTCATAACTTTACGAGAAAAAAAGTTGTAATATTACAAGAATAAAGTCAGAATTTAATGAGAAAGAGTCATACTATTTCCTGAAAAAAAAGTCGTAATATTACGAGAATATAGTCATAACTGGTCAAAAAATGAAGTTTGAAGGAGGCCACTGATAATGGTCTGAAAATGTAAAAAGCCGCTGTGATTTAAATTTTAAGGACAAATATTAAAGCGTGAGATTAACTGATTTATTATAACCACAACTGGCACTATTTTAAATTAGCCACAGGTTTTAATACTAAAAACATGTCGCGGTTAGTTGATTAATAGTTAAAGAACAGAAAACAAAACAACTCCAGTTTGAAAATTCATCAAGAAAAACTGACTAAAAGTTGATTTAGTTCTGTTTCTTGATTAAAATAAAGATATAACTACACACTACGGTGACATCTGGAGTCGTTTCTGTAAGGACGTTTTTATTTCCACATCAAAAGAGACGAACCGGACGTGACGTGACGTATAGCAGAAGAGAGAGCGGGAGCCAGGCTCGGGTCAAACTCAGGCAATGAGAAATATGAATCTCAATGCTAATTTTGACGCTGAAGAAGAGGTTGTAAATGTATATTCGTAGGCATATGACAGACCGCAGTCTTGCCTAATATAACTCCACACTACATTTTACGGCGCTGTGCTGCGCGGGAGAGAGAGAGTTCTTTCAATTATCTGATTTTCTATACCGTTATAATAAAAGCCTATAGTATCTAAACCCAGAAATCATTGCTTTTAAATCATATACTTGATTTTTTATATGCAAAGTTGACTCCATGACATCCTGACAGGCTGGAGTTTATGCAGCAAACACAATAATTGTGAAATTCTATGTAAAACTGCAGATTCATTAAACTACAGTCACTCAAACCCACTCAAAACTTGCATTAACTTTTCAAATGGACATTTTCAAAAAGGTTTAAGTAGTAAATTCAACCTGCAAGTTGCTCATTAAAGGATCTGTTAAATGATTAATGAAAAGATATCAGGATATGAATTAATGATGACAACAATCACTCAGCACCATGGGCTGCTACCGGGCGTGACTTTGTGCTGGCCCCGGGCTGAGGTCGCCGGGCTCATGTGTCCCCCCGTGATGCTGCTGAATTGTTATTGGTGAACACATGGGTGCATTTTTGTGCGCCCATGTGCTACCGCCACAACAACAACCCCCTCTACAAACACATTTGCCACCACTTTGTTTGGCTGACCTACATTTGTACTCAGACACAAACACCCAGAGGGATAAAAGTTCCATAGTCTCCTAAAAATAAAAAGTCTGCGGTGTATTTTAATTTTTTTTTTTTTAATACAGCAATATAGTATAGTATCACTTCTTCTCAAATACATTAAAAGCATCTGTCAAGAAAATATTCTGTGAATTTTAAATTCACAATACATTCGTATCTGTTAAATACAAAATATATCATCAGAGGATAAAAAAAGAAACGCAAAAAGCAGCTTTTAACAGCTGATATCTTTTTAAACTTAATCCAGAAATCAAAAGAAAATTCCCGAAATGACTCAAAGAAGTTTTAAAAGCATGAAGAACAGATCGTTTTAAAGACAGAAGGATGACACTCGTAACAGCTGTAAAACTGGACTGGACAGAGCATGCTCACTGGACCACTTTTAATCCAACTGGTGTTGAATGTTTGAAGCATGGAGGGAAAAAAGATCCTGTAAGCACCTCAAGATTACAGTTATACAAGATAAAGATTCACATAAATATATAATATATAATGGCTGCTTTGTGCAAATACACACAGTGGTCCACAGATACAGGACTTGTTCCAGTGTTGTCATGACAAAACATGGATATTTATGAGTTCATACACAAACAAATAAATAAGTTATCTGACTTTAAACTATCCTCAGATTTACTAAATATACTTTTTTCCAATATATATATAGTATAAAAAGGCCTGGGTGAGGGTTAATAACACACAGCTGGGTGCAGGTTCCTTCATAGTTAAGGGAGGTTTTCATCACGTTTATCAGGGCACAAAATCAGGCATTTAGGTACACAAAGGATTTATGTAATAACATTGTGGTTATTGCAGTAACAGCATTCAGATTTTGTAATTATGTTGGTTCTGCGTTTGTCGCAGAAACTTGTTTAACCGCAAATGTAATAAAGTTGAGTTGAAATGGTTCGTCAAATAATCAATTAAATGTTTAATTTTCAAGTTTTTCATCTTAAAATTAAAATTTAGGGGTTTTAATTACAAGTAATTTAAAGACCCGTAAAACTGACATAATTTAATAAAAGGTTATCAGACAAGTGAAAAATATTATTGAATATATCAATAGATTAATACTAATAATTAAATACAAAAAAATATAGTGTAAAAATAAATATAAAGCTTTATAATTTTCCTTAACACAACAATAAGTTGTTAAAGAATAGAATTTACCTCCAACCAGTTGATAAAATAAATTAATATATTTAACTAATTTGATCTTTTAACTGCTTAATTTTCCTATTTGTTTTTGATCTTATTATTGGCACATATTTAATAAATGATCTGTTCTCCTCTTTTCACATTTCATCACCCAGTTAATGTTAATTATACATATACTGTACAGCAGAGTTTTGTAGTATCACCGAAGAGTCAATATAAGTTCTTTGGTATTATCTTTTCACTTCTCTTCATTAAAGATCACATTGGAAATAAGGCATGGACATTTTTTGTAAATATGTATTATTTAATGTCTCATTATGTTCAACAATCTTAATAAAAAAACTTAAAAGTAGCATTACCTATCTGACTTTGTTAGCATTTTCATGCCGGATGAAATGCTTTAGCTGCTGTTACTGCTTTATTTTTAACCAACTGATTGGAGGTTTAAGGAAAAATAGGAAGCTTTATATCTCTGTTTACACTTTTATTTAAATTATTTAGCTAACAATATTATTTATTGATATATTTTTTACTATTTTTGTCGGTCAAATCGGAAATATCGGTGGACATTTTAACTATTTTCCACATTTTCAAACTAATAATCCTAAAAAATATACAACAAATTAATCAATAATGAAACTAATTGTTAGTTTCAGCCGTTCTTAAGTCACTCAACGTGAATTCTGTTACCACCACAACAACCACAATGTGATTACATACAGATAAATCACTGAACATGAGCCAGACTGAATTTAAAATCGAAACCGTTAAAAATCTTCCAAGGTGCCACAGCTCATGCTGTTCTGTCAAATCCCGTGACACCGATTTGTTTTTAAATTTTTTTAAGTTCTCTGTCAGCAAAATAGTCGGCTATATATAGACAAACTTCTAGAAATATGCAGCAAAAGAGTGAACACCGCAAACCCAACGACAGCATCTGTAGTGTCTCACAGGAAAAAAGCATCCAGCAATACAAACAGGCGGTCAGACATGATGCAGCCTGCTGAAAAATTCTGGGTTTTTGATCAAAAGCGCTTGGCAGTCTCTGCCTCACAGTGGATATGGACTGTACAGTTATTATAACGGAAGCGCTGCCTTCCTGTCCGGAGTGGCGTCGCGCCGCCCCGGAGTCACCAAACATGAGGATGGTTCAGACTTGATCCATTTCTCTCCTTCATAAAAGCAGCTCTCAGTCCGCTGACCTTCAGGCTTCACAGTAGCCAGAGGGTCAGAGGACAGAGGACAGAGTCAGAGACATAGCACTGGTGCGTTTGGTTTCAGGGTAGGACCTCTGTGGCGGGCTCTGGATACTCCGGGGTGGTTACGGCTGGAGGCTGGGCCAGCGTGGAGAACCAGGAGGACATGGCCGACTTGGCGCTGGTCAACGCTCCGCCCACGGACTGACCTGAGAGCAGAGGTGGAGATCGATGAGACTTCACTTACAAAACAGGTAAATAAATATTTGTTTTACTATTCCTGTCTTACTAATAAACCAAAATGTGTAGCACGACTACATATTTAAAGGTCCCATAGTGTAAAAAAGTGAGATTTGTATGTCTTTTTTTTATTATAAAGCAGGTTTAAATGCTATATCAATACTGTGAAAGTATCGAAAAGCTCAATCCATGGAGAAATACACACAGCCTGTATTCAGAAACTGTGCCTTTAAACGAGCCGTCAGGATTTCTGTACATTTGTGATGTCACAACTGTACAATATTTAGACCATTTCACAGTTTTAAACATAAACATAATAAATGCGTTCGAAATTGCATACTATGTATGTTTGTATGTTCGACATACTTCTGTGTGAATAAAGTAGTAGTGTGTATTTTTTCGGATGCACTGAGCAGTAATTTACGTCATCACTTCCTGAGAGCCTCCTTACGACGTGTTACCATGGTAACCCGTGCCAACATCACGTGACCAAAACGTCGGTTTGTGAGAATCAAAGTCTGAATTCATTTTAAAATATATATTACGCCTAGCAAAGTGAAATCTTATACTTTCAGTTAAATTGAAGCGTTATTGATGTTACAGAGCTGTCTGTCAACGTCCGTTATGAACGTTGTCGTCAATGCCGCATTGCATTGTGGGATATTTATACCGTTGTATACTGCAATATTTTACCGGAAATAGTATGCATTTGCATACTGTTGGTTTCATACTTAGGTTTCGGACATACTAAAAATATCTCACATAGTGTTTAAGCGTACTAAATAGTATGTTATTTGTGTGGAATTTCGGACGCAACCGAAATGCTGATACAGTTTATGTGAATGACATCAGCTGACAGGAAGTAAACACGGACCCAAGCTGTTGCCTAGCAACATGATTCCATTGTAATAGCATTGAAATGCACTAAAAACAGGATATTTGAGGATTTCCTGCTTTACTCCGTTTTATTTTCTTGTAAATTTGGGAACATTTGAAGGCATTTTTCACTAATTATAAACAAAAATGATTAATCAATCCATAGTTAACGTGACTACAGGAAATATGTTGTTGATCTGGTCAAGACACTGATCCCTTTCAGCTTATTTATTGGGTGCTACCTTGAATAATGTCCTCCCTCAGACATCTAATTTCCTGATTGCTTTCTTACCCACTGCCTTCCCCGTCTGGACCACACTGCGACTGGTGGTCATCATGGCGTTTCCGATCTTCTTCCCTCTCTCGCTGTTCTGCATGGAGCTGCAAGTGGACAAAGAAGGAGAGGAGAAAACAATATGTTAACAAACCATGTATGTATGTATACACTCCCCTTCGATCCCTCTTATCTCTGGTGTGACATTAGAGGAATTCTTCCTCATGTCCAGGAAACAAAACTACACAAAAAGTGCCGTTGCTAAATGTTGCGCCAACCATTTACAGAGAGGATTATGTAACATCAGCAGAGGCTGAGCAGCAGTCACAGGTGGTGTATCTGATGATCAGAGCTGACCTGAGAGCGGAAACAAGCTATGTTTCACAACAAATGGGACGGCTAAATGCGGCTTTATCTGAACAGTAGTCTGGTGTGAGTCCAACATGCAACCTTTCATCACATGGATCCCCGCTGACATTCAGCAGGAATCTCACTCCTGCATCATGTGGGCAAACAGTAGCAGGAGGACATGTGTCAGCAGCTGCCTTCACACCCTCTAATCAGCCAATTATTTAATCTGGGCAAAGATACTGAAGGAAGAAAAGAGAGTTCAGCTTTAACATGATGCTCTTCCTAATTATTCAATGATAGGTAAATAAAAGCTCCTGTCAGAGCCAAGATTTAGAGTCAAACTAAAAGAGACTTTCAGCTCGTAAAGTGTGTGTATGAAACCTAAAACCAAAAGAGAAAGTGAGACATGTGTGTGTGTGTTGCTGGTATAACTGCTGTCATTCCTCCACACCGCAGACAGATACAGTGTTTATCTGACTACAGCATCAACATGAAACCAGCAGAGCGTGAACCGGCACCACACAGCTCGATGCTTCTGCAGGCGTCTCTGGAGTCAGACGGATGGACGGACGGATGGACGGACCGATGTCCTGCGGCGCCATCAACTCGTGGGGACACCAAACAAGCTGCTGTTGGTTGCTAGGCGCTTGTTGCTAGGGATCAATGACCCGGCTACACGGCTGCACGTCCACCAGGAATCTGTCCTCGCTGTGCCAACTTCCTTTTGTCTTTATTTTCAAAGTAAGAGACCCTGCAGCAGTGCTGTTGTTGTCATTCAGTTTAAAGCCACTAGGTGTATTTATTCTGATGGCATTTAGTTTGTAGGAAAATGAGACAAACCGTGTGAACATTAGAGCAGTCTGTGTGTTTAATATGTCTTTTTATTTACTATTTCAAGTCTACACATTGAAGAAGTGGCTTTAAATATGATTTTACCACTCAATAGCACCATAAGCTCTCATGTAGTATTGATGACATTACTTATCAATGCCACTGGTGCACCGACTAAGTTTCCGGATATTAAAATTGTCTGGTTTTCCTCACTAATTTATTATAATGTGGAATATTTAGAAATAAAAATTGTTTTATATAATCTTACATAACCTAAAAATAAATTGATTTTAATCGTTATCATGTTATTGATTTTACTAGAGTTGTTCCGATACTAGTATCGGAAATGCCTCCGATACAGCATAAAAAATGCTGGATCGGGTATCAGCGTGTCTGTGCACCGGTCCGATATCACGTTATATCATTTATCAGCTCATTTACGCTACAACACATGTCACTCACTACCCGATCATGGATTTACTGTATAGTAAGACTTGGATACGGCACCGCCGCTCAGCCTTGCTTCCAAGTGTCTATTCGCGGTATTGCAGCATAAAATCCCCCTGCGGCCCAAAAAGCATTTTCCCCACAGACCACCACTGTAAGAGTGACGTCTGTAAAACTGTTAGTCAATTATGACTATTTCTATTATGAATTTTTGATCCATGGAGGTTTTATATTTGTAAAACTTTCCTCATCAGAGAAAAGTGATTTAAACATCTGTGACGTCATCACAATGTGAAGTCAAGCAAGCGGCAGAAACCCTGCTGTGCATATTCAGTGGGCCGCATACCCATTGTAAGTAAACTCGGAAGCTAGCGCCATCTCTGGGTCTGGTTTGGATCAGTTTTTTAATGCACTGGTATCACAACGGTACTCGATATCAGCCGATACGTAAGTTTAGGTATCGAAATCAGTATCGGGAAGGAAAAATGGTGTACACATATTAATTTTCTACCTTTTTCGACTAGTTTTTTTATATAGACCTTATCATAAATCTATTATATTTACCATATATGTACCCTCTGGAAATGTTTATGATAGGCTACCTTATGGAGAAATATCTTCTCTGTTGTACTAAAGAAATCCCAGAATGGGCCTTTAACTTCTCCTCAAGATCTCAAAGCTTCCAAATATATCTAAATGACATGGCAAATGTGTATAAAATAATGCACAACACATCTAGAACCTTGATTCAAATGTCTTGCTCAATATACTGTAAACGTGTGACATTCTCTAGCATGGAAAAAAAATGTTAATAACTTTGAAGCTGTTGAGGGTTCGGCTGGAATAATGGAAACACTGTGATCATATTTAAACTTTTTTTTTCAGATGCCACCCAGCCTCCGAAAAAAGCTTCCAACGACCTCATGGTAACAGAAAGCAGTATTTCCCCTGAGCTACTGTGTACACTCAGAGAGGACACACTGACTCTCCGTCTCGCTGGCTGACCCAAATAAACAGCTCCTTATGCGGCGCAGTGTGGTACGCTGACAATGAAGAAAGATCCTCTAACAGCGAGAGTCTGCCTGCAGCCGTGCAGCCTCGTCACATGACTCTTGTTTTCCTGAGAACATCTCTGCCACCGGCTGCTCTTTGTCCAGCACCGATGACGAGGAAACATGAAAAGGGTCGGCTGTGTTTAGCCCACCTCCCCCCTCCCCTCCAGTGCTTCCATAATACACATGCAACACAGCACATTCACAAGGAAGTCAAGCGTAGGGCCTGGTTTTTTAAATAGAGAAGAGGTGGCAGGGCAGCAGCAGCAGCAGCAGTGGGACAAAGAGTGATGAGCTGCAGCAAAGTGGATGGACTCAACTTTCTGCTTTTACTTTCTCAACCAGCATCGTGACAAAACATCACACCAGGCTGTCCCACTAACTCCAGTGTCCCCCCCCCCCCCCCCCCCTCCCACTCCCCCAAAGCCTCAAGCTGCAGGAAAACAGCTCCATGTTTACGTCTTTTCTGGTTAATAACAGACCTCCAAGAACACCACTAAGGTTTTAACATTATTAAGAGAAGGACTCTCAATCTACCTACCCCCCTAAGATCAGGCCCCTTAGCGACATTACAAGAATTTATTGTTAAATCCAGCCCACAAATATATTCTTTTATTCTTTTATCCAGTCTTTTATTTTGAAGGGATTCATTTCTCCAGGAAGTATGCAGCCTAATCAACAAATGTGTGCTCTTAAACAACTTAATTCTTGCTCTTAAATTAATACTTATAATAAGAATTTGTTAAATTGAGCCCACAAATATATTCTAAAAAAATATAGTTTTCCCAGTTTACATTTTCCTCCAGTCTTTTATTTTGTAGTGATCCTTTAATTTTTTCAGGAAGTACAGAGCCTAATCAGCATCAAGAGGAGAATAAAAACTAATTTGTGCTCTTTAATTAATACTTTGTGCGCACAAATCAACAAAACATAACGTTAAACAATATTTAACGGATGTTTAAGGGGTTCAAAAGAGTAACAGGCAAAATCTCTCCTTCAAAGTAAAAGCACAGGTGTCGAAGAGCAAACACTGAACAAAATGTTCTCAAATGACTGAATAAAGTTAACTGAAAAACAAAGATTTACCACTAATTTCGAGGTTTTATAGTAACTTTCTTTTTTGTTTGGGAGGAGGATTTCAACATCCCTCAGAGATGCAAGTCTGCGAAGCTTCTTACAGTCAACAAACACTCGTCTCTGATGTTCAAGGTCGCCGTGGAGACCGAGCTGTTTATCTGCCGTCTCCGCCGCTTAGTGAACACGTGTAGGAAAAAAAAAAAAACTCACACACACTCTTTTCCACACCGGCTGAATCCCCTCCTGTTCAGAGCCCTGCTCGGACACAAAGCTGAGGCAGGAAGTGAGATGTGTTTATTCCTGAGAAGACTCCGGTGGCTGAGTGCCAAACTTCCTGCCTACAGGCCCCCCTCGTCACCCCCTTCATCGCCCTCCTCATCACCCCCCAACCATTACCCCCTTCACCCTCCTCATCACCCCTCTAACACCACCATACAGGCTACATCCAGAGTTTTAAGAGCCAGCCGTGCCCCTTCACCCCCTTCCTGGTCCATGAACACACCACTGATGGGCAGCTCTGACCAGATCAACACTTTTCAAATCCTCTCACGAGACAAAGAATCAACAACTTTTCTAATATGCACCTTTAAAACACATTTAACGCTGCAGCTAACGATAATTTTCATTACTGAATAACCTTGTTGATTATTAATCGTTGGTCTGAAGACTTTTTTAAACTCGACAAACATAAAACATTCTGAATGGTCCTTTTGTATTTCCTGTTGCAATGTTAGTTAAAGCAGCAGCTGACAGGAAGTAAACTTGGACCAAAGCTGTTGCTCTAGCAACAGAATGACAATGAAAAGGTCTATTAAAGGTCACAAAAAAATGTACTTTCTTTTTTCTTCCTTCTGTCCTTCTTTTCTTCCTTACTCCTTTCCTACTTTCCTTCCTTCCTTCAATGTTTCTTTCCTTCCTTCTTTACTTCCGTTCTTCCTTCCTTGTGTCCTTCCTTCTTTCAATCTTTCCTTTCCTACCTTCCTTCTTTCTTTCCATCTTTCCCTTCTTTGATTCTGTCCCTCCTTCCTTTCTTCCTTCAGTCCATCTTTCTACTTCCACATTTACTTCTGTCCTTACTTCCTTTTTTCCTTCCATCCTTCTTTCCTTTCTTCCCTCCTTCCTTCTTTCAATCTTTCTTTCCTTACTCCTTTCCTTCTTTCTTTCCACCTTTCCTTCCTTCTTTCCTTCCCATCCTTTCCTTCTGTTCTTTGTTCCTTCCATCCTTCCTTCTTACAATCTTTCCTTCCTTACTCCTCTACTTTCCTTCTTTCTTATCATCTTTCCTTGCTTCTGTCCTTCCTTCCTATTTTCATTCCTTCCATCCTTCTTTACATGTACTTCCATCTTTACTTCCATCCTTACTTCCTATCTTCCTTCCATCCTTCTTTCCTTTCTTCCCTCCTTCCTTCTTTACTCCTTTCCTTCTTTCTTTCCACCTTTCCTTCCTTCTTTGCTTCTGTCCTTCCTTCCTTCCATCCTTCATTACATGTACTTCCATCTTTACTTCCTTCCTTTTTCCTCCCCCCGTCCTTCTTTCCTTCTTTACTACCTTCCTTCCTCCCTAATTTCTTTCCTTCCGTCTTCCCTTCCTTCTTTAATATTGTGTATTATTGTTTATCTTATATTATTTTTACATTTAATCAGGTTTTAATCTCATTAATCTGATTAAATAAAAGTTTTATATGAGTCAATTTCTTACATTTCAACTCATCTAGTGGAACCTTTTAATCACATTTAGACAAATTATTACATCACTGAAAAGAAAATCGGTTGCAATATTAAACAGTTAATTGAATTGTAGATTAATATTAATGATTTAATAAATTGTTAATTGAATTGTTTCATTGTAAATGTCACAGCTTGCATCAGTATTAGGCTTGTTGTCACAACGTCTTGACATGAGTTACATCTACCAAAATGAAAAATACAATCATAATCTAAACTAATTATTTTTTATTCTACCTTATGTGTCTCACTTTTGGGCTTTTCATCATAACATTTTATCACAGTTTCATTTTTTCTTACCATTTCTGATTTAAATGTTGCACAGTTAAAGTAAACTAAAACCAGTTTAAGGTTTCCTCCAGTTTGTTTGTCTGTGTGTTTGTTTACTGAGGATTTACGACAAAGTTCACGGCGGCCGTGTCACCAGACTCCCTGAAGGTAAAGTGAGAGCTCCGAGTACCAGAGCGAGGCAGATCTGCCCGGGTTCTCATCATAAAGCTAAGTTAAGGATGGAGGCACACTCAGCTGTGTGTGTGTGTGTGTGTGTGTGTGTGTGTGTGTGTGTGTGTGTGGTGGTGGGGGCAGCATTTATCCGACGCGTAACACGAGAAGCGGCGCTCCAGCTGTGGACGGAGTCGCCTTTCATCCACACTTCCTAGAATGAAACCGGAGCAGAAGCTGAAGAAGTCTCCAGCTCTGTTTTTGAGAATGAAACTCGCTCATAATTTATGACTTAAAGCTGATAGGAGACCCTCGATGCCACCGCAAACACCCGAACACACCGCCTGCTGCTCTCTGTAGCATACAGTATCCATGAAGTATTCACAGCTGGGTGTCAGAGTGCACTAAGCCTGTTACCCTTATGGATATTTAATCATTAATGATCTAAAAAGAGTTGAGACAAGACAGCAGCAGTAATGTATGAACTTTTAGAGACTTAAATAATAATTTATCTGACTTTTTTATTATTTTTTTCCTCACTAATTAACTGTTTTTACTTGCTGAACCATTATTAAGAGCAGGGGGCTCAAACGCAGAAATACTTAATTGATCCCTGGGGGGGGAATTAGGATGTTACAGTTGCTCTTGTATAAAAGCATAGAGAAATATAAGAAAATAGATATAAGTGAGTATGTAACATGTAAATTATGTAAATAATGCTAGAATATATAACATAATAAATAATAAAAATAAGAATTAGATGTCAAGAATTTATTGTTAAATCCAGCCCACAAATATATTCTTTAGATTTTTTTTATCCAGTCTATTACTTTGAAGGGATCTATTTTTCCAGGATGTATGGAGCCTAATCAACATCAAAAACACATTTTTGGTCTTAAAAAACATAATTCTTGGTCTTAAATTAATACTTATAACAAGAATGAATTGTTAAATCCAGCCCACAAATATATTCTTTAAGTTATTCCCAGTTTAGTCTTTTATTTTGAAGGGATCCATTCATATTTCAGAGAGCCTAATCAGTGTCAAAAACACAAATTTAGTCTTTTAAACAACTTAATTCTTGCTCTTAAATTAATACTTTGTGTGCACAAATCAACAGAACACGATGTTAAACCATATTGTTAACATTTTAACAGATGTTTAAGGTCAAAATCTCTCCTTCAAAGTAAAAAGCACAGGTGTCTGACAGCAAACACCGAGCCAAAGTAGGGCAAAATGTTCTTAAATGACTGAATAAAGTTGAAATTTACAGGTGAAAAACACTGGATTTACCACTAATTTAGAGGTTTTATAGTAAATGTTTACACTGTCTTTTTGAGAGGAGTAGGAGACTGGAATAAAGTGAAAGCCACGTTCTGTTTTACTGCTCAACCTGTCAAATATCTCGTCTTTACAGTGTCATCTTTTCACCACATGAGGGCAGCAACATGCATGTTTTGATGAGCACGACATCACCTGAGCTACAGGAAATAATCTGATACCATGAAGTTTGGAAGAAAAATAAATAGGTCACGGCTCTGCGGCTGAATCTGCATCGCACCTGAGTCCCCCTCATCTCTTGTTATTTATGTTTTAAATGTTGTTTCTGATGTTCTGTGTCTTAAAGCTGCAGGGTTATATGCTGCTGGTGTAGTCAAAGACACATTTCCACCACAGTGAATAATAAAGTTGCATGTATTGTAATGGCACATAGCAGGAGATGAGAGAGGAATGAAAGAGAACTCACTGTGAGAGTCGTAGTTTCACATCAGCAACGCTGTACTGGCCCTGGAACGGGTGTCTACAACAGAGAAGAAAAGTAAACGTTTTTATTTCATTGTATTTATTTTTCTATATTCATGATCATCTTTGACAAATCCATACTGGATCAGACCAGTTTAGTTAATGGTTGGGGAAACATGCCTGTCAACAAGGCCACTGCACTCCAAACTTTAAAGATCATTCTTAACAGTGACGAATGTTTTTGATTTGAACACCAACACTTTCCCCACTTTCCAGCACATTTATATAGTTTTTAAAGGAATACTTTCCCCCCAAAATGACCATTTGTATATCAATTACTCATTCTTATCACTCATTATATCAATTTCTTCACTCTTCCCAAACACATGCATCTTCCCTAAAGCCTGACTGTTTAAAACCCTTCTGCATAAACAGTCTCACGCTTGTGCAGACGGTCTACTCGTCTGGACGTCTAGTTTTGATATAGTTTTGCTGTTCTTAAACGCGGCCCCCATTTACTTCCATTCATCGAACCCGTTTTTTCAAGAATTCAAGGTAACACGGGGCGAGTAATTGATATACAAATGATCATTTTGGGGGTTGAGTATTACTTTAAAGACCTGAAATAAATGACATTTGTTTCCTCGACTCTTTGTTATTGCCGAGTATTGAACGCCAATACTTTTTAGGTCTCAGCTAAAATTACGTCATTTAAGAGATTCTACTCAAGATTTTGTCCCCCCTGTCCACCTACCCCGCGGTGATGGCGGCCATGGCGGGGTGCTTGTTGCTGTACCACACCCGGTAGTTGTGGGTGATCTTCCAGGTTGCGACGAAAGGCGCGCCGTAATCAGCCAGCAGCCTCTCGTTGTCTGAAAAAACAGAGATTGTTTGGAGTCAGTGAACACGATTAATCAGCGTAACTGGATTTACTGACATTTTCTCTACAAAGCTCATTACGTGCGACGATCACTATGTGTGTGTGTGTGTGTGTGTGTGTGTGTGTGTGTGTGTGTGTGTGTGTGTGTGTGTGTGTGTGTGTGTGTGTGTGTGTGTGTGTGCACGACGCAATGATTACAGCGCCCATCATGATTAGTAATGTCTCTGGAGATGAGTATTAATATACAATCAACTCATCATAACTTGAATGAGGATGTGAGTGAGTGGAATCTTTAGTGTATGTACTATATACTTTGTATGGTGTTTTAAATGACATGAAGCCAAGCCTTAAGGATTTATTAAGAATGAACATCATTATAAAGTAAAAACAAATGAGACTGCACTTAAAACTATTTAATACTTCAATTTAGATCAAATGTATTTAAAGACTTTTTCTATAGCCTGCAGATACTCAGGATTAAACTAACTCATTAATGAGCAATTAAGTAAAACAGCGTCGTAATGAAGAAGTGAGAGGGAACGGAAAGAAGCTGAACCTTCAAATGTATCAAGAATGGCTTAATACTCCAGCGGAAACAGCGTCCCACGAATAACTCATTTATAAGATAAACAACAAATAAACTGCTTAGAAATCTGGGAACCGTTTCTGTCAAATTCCAGGGAAACCAAAACTAACTTGTATTTTATTTAATTATATTCATATCATTTCATTATTTTTATATTCCGTTTTATTCTCTCCTTTGTAAACATGCTTTAAACACACACACTATGTATCTGTATCCATCCTGTGCAGGTGGCGGGATGACAGGGATATAAGTAGGTGCTGGGTGTGTGAATTAATTTTATTCATTTATTTATTTTTATTTATTTATTTATATTTCTTTTTTATTACTATTATGTTTTTTTATTTATTTATCTTTATTTTTTTATTTCATTATTTTCATTTATTTATTTATTTATTTGATAATTTTTATTTTATATTTATTTCATTATTTTCATTTATTTATTTATTTATTTGATAATTTTTATTTTATATTTATTTCATTATTTTTATTTATTTCTATTTTTCTATTTTTTATAATATTATTCTTATTATTCTTATCATTATTATTCTTATCACTACCATTTTCTGACCTTTGTTTTTGAATACTTTATTTTTTAATTTACAGTTACTATCTGTTATTATATGTGTATATTATTTTATTTGTTGTGGTTTAGGTAGTTGTAGTTTTTTTTTCTTAACGAAACAATAAAAAGCATGATTCAAAAGAAAAAATGAAGAAAGAGGGAGGGGAAGAGTGACACAATGAAAGAACGAATGAATGAATGAATGGAGAGGGAAAGAGCAGTTCCCACCTTCCTGTAATGCGGAGGACAGTAATGAGTGGAGGTAGAGGGTGAACTGGGCTCTGATCCACTCGTCTCCTCCCTCCCAGCCCGTCCCGTCCAGGAAGACATCGTCGCGGTTCTCCGTCACGTGTTTGACCAGGTAGTCGGCGAAACGCAGGTCGGCCGTCGTCAAGCTCAGGATCTTACGCAGCTCTGGGTCCTGGATGTGGACCAAAGCGTCTTCCACCTACAACAACAACAACAACAACGACACACAGTATTTACTATCAATATTTAACTTTTTCTCTTAAAATAAAATGCTTTATATACGTGCAGAACTTACCTCGACGACGGCATCACTGAGGTGCCTCTGCTGGCGGAAGAGGATGTTGGTTGCCCCAGCAACGAAGCCGCGCACCGTCACGTCTGACAGGAGGTGATGCTGCTGCAGAGCCATGTAGGGCATACACAGGTAACCCTGGCAACAAAAAAGGCAAAGGTCACTGTGTATACGAGTGTTAGACACACACACACACCGAGAGGACAAAAGAGAAGCTGTTAAATCTGAGCTAGTATCCTGCTGGAACTCAAAACACACACACAGGTGAGTATTTGATGAGAGGGTGGCTGAGCTGTGAGCATTTATAGGTTATGTATAAACTAATATTGATCTGTGTGAGGAAACACGATGATGAACAGAGAAAGTTCACACATTAAGAGTTGATGTCCAAAACGAGCTCTCTACCATTTCAAATATGAGTTACATTTATAGACTAATATAAAATTAAACTAAAGTCTGGTACCTTTCTAGTGACAGCATCTTGTTCTTTAGCTGAATATCCCAAAAAGACAGAACTTGATGGTTTCAGGTGTAATGCGTGTGAGTGTTACCTTAGTGAAGATGGGTAGCGGCAGGCCGAACTGATCCTCCTCCAGACCAGACACGAGTCCCTGGGTGACCCCTCCCTGACCGCTGGCGGACTGCGGCTGCACAGTGATGGGCGTCCCCGGCTTGGAGTCGAAGGCGTCCAGGAGCTCCGTCGTCTCCTTCCCCTCGGCTGCCTCTTTGGGACTTTCCTCCAACACGCTGGGGTCCAGAGTCTCCCAGTCGCTCTCTGAGGACTCCGGGGAGGTGCGTGACGGCGGTTTGAGGAGGTGGTTGTTGTCCCCCTCCGTGCTGTTCCCGAAGGACAGAGACTCCGCGGCGGGCTGGCCGGTCTCCTCCAGCTCGGTGCTGGCGATGTCGGTGACGGACACAGAGACGAACTCCTCGGCTCCGGAGACGCTCTCCACCAGAGTCAGGTCCTCCGACACGCTGCTCTTTGGCCTGTAGTGGGACGAGTCCACCAGGCCGTGCTCGATCATACCTGCACAAATCAGATCAAATGTCACAGCCATTTCATTTCATTTCAATCCACTTAATCACGACTAATCCATTTAGTCTTTTAGCTGTCTACTGGCTTTCTGTTTGGCTCGTTGGAAGGTTTTTATAATCCTGCATTTCCTGATTTTTCCAGCAAGACTTGAAGATGTTTAAGAAGAAATAACACATTCTTCCTTTTATGAATGGAAAGTTTAATTCATAAGCAATAAAAGACATTAGTGATATTAGTGTCAATTTTCTTTTATGAGTTTTGTGCTTGTTTTTCCTAAATGTTGTTATGTCAAGACTTTGGTTTGTGTTTACACTGATACACATCTTAAACACCTGCTGATGAAGCCACACTACTCAATGGTTATATTTTCTAACAATATAGTTCCATACTTTTAAACTTGGACCTGGATTTAACCAGGTTTATTATCAACACATTCTGACCTGATAATGATTTGCCAATTTCTATGTTAACATATTTTTTGTTTCACATAGGACTGGGCGATATGGCCAAAAAGTTCTATCCCGATATAGATCATTTCTCACTATACAGCATGTTTTTTCTAATAATTCAATAAATAAATACTTGACGAATGAAAAGCACTCAGTATTTTCTCATTTAATTATGAACTTTAGTGCCAAATGGTCAGATTTTTTCTGAGGAATTCGAGTCAGTATGTGCTTGTTATTATCAATTAAGATGACATAATTGTGTGCTGGAAGAGTCGATAGCAATACCATTCAGTGTTGATTTTCTCATCCATCCAAAAATGTACTTTATATGTTTTTCCTCTATAGATCAGCATTGAATAAATATCTTGTAAACAAGCTTAGAAATAGTGTGTGATTTCAATTCAAACCTGATTTCTTTTTAGTTTTAGAGGGTATGATTTAAATTTAGTTTTATATTTATTCTCATTATTATCTACCCAAGATCGTCCTCGTTGTCAGTGTTTTGGTTATTTTTTTAAAAATGAAAAAAAAAAAAAAAGTAATGAAATCTTAAGTAAGGAGATAAAAATGAAACATCAACGTATGGTTTACATTTTCAACTACCTTGTCATCATTTCAAGTGTTAATTGTAAAAAAAAAAAAATGTTATTTGTTGGCTGTTTTTATGTGTTTAAGTATTTAGTTTATCTTTGTAAGGTGTCCTGAAAAGTGCCGCCAAATAAAATGTTCTATTATTATTATTTTATTATCACAATATTTTGATATATGATTTCATCATCAGAATTATCGCCCAGCCTGTACAGATGCATAAAATAAGACTTGTGCATCATCTTTACAAAGGCTGAATTTAATGTGCAAGAGGAGAGAAGATCGTTTGGAGTTTGCTGACCTGGAAACAGTGATAAAACTGTCATCAGAGCTCCTACTAGTCTGTTGACAGGAGACACATAGAACAGGACCTGCACACACAAACAACAACAAAGACATTCAGTGTCAGTTTTCACAAGTTCTTCATTGCTAGAAACTGGAGAAAAAGAGTTGTTTCTAAACGTACCTTCTTCTCCAGCAGAATAAGCTTGAAGAGGATGAGAACCTACGAAGGTAAAAATTAAAATAATTATTGGTATTTCAAAACAACTATCACACTACCAGCGTACATGTTGTTGTGTAATTCTCTACCTTGTGTCGAAAGTGCAGTATTAAATCTCTTGGTGATAAGCCTGAGGGGAAGAAAAACAAACAGAGCATCAACAAATGAGGACTGTAGCCTCAGAGAACAACAATCACACGGCCAATAACCACAATAACAACATGCTCTTTTTATAGAATATCTGCATCGCTGGAACAACAAAACTATTCTGAATCACTGTTTTACTCCTTCAGTGAGTATGTATGTGATAGAAGAAGTTATACTCATAAAAGTAACAGATATACTAATATTTCATTTTACAAAACTACATATATTTGCAACCCTTTGTCTTTTTCCTATTAATACTTTAATACTTTATTGAGTTAACCCTTTGAACTCTACAATGGAAACGGTCCGCCAGTGCCTACATTGGTATTTTTGGTTATTGTGATGTCATCTTCAAATGCTTCAAAATCTGTACAACCTAAGCTGTTTCACTGTTATATAAGCAAATTAACTATAATAATTGACAAAAGTATTGAAATTGTGTCATAATAAAAAAAAAAAATACAAAAATAGCACTTTTTTTTTTTTAAATGTAACTAAATATACAAACAAAACATGGCCTATTGATCCAAAATATTTCTGAATGAAGTAAAATTAGCAAAATATTTCTTAACACTCCAAAACTCAACAATATGCATATTTTTTTGTTTTTGAAATATGCTCATTTTTGTGAACAGATCGAGTGCAAAGGCATTTTGATAGTTTTGTCACGTCAGGTCACGTCGCGTCACGTCAAGTAACGTCACGTACTACGTGAGGACGCGAAAGACAGAAGCCTTAGTTTCTGCTATTATGGTTTTATTTTAGATGGATTTAAACAGGATCATGCAATCAACAAACTCCCTCGGCCGCCCGTGGGAGGTACGTTTTTAGAGGGTTAAAATGCATGAAAGTCAAATAAATAAAAACCACACAACTTGTCCTTCCAGCTGCGACATGCAAAATGTCCTAAAAGTGTTAACCGACGCATGAAACGAGAGTTGGACCCACCTAGATAAACCTGTGATCCCTCCAGAGCCGAGCCCCTCAGAGAGCCGTTCATGTGGTCGTACAGCTCCTGCAGGGTGGGAGGAAGAGGAGGAGGAGGAAACAGGAAGTTGAGTGGAGGCGATTAAACAGAACGGTAAACAGACGGTTTTATTTCTCACCTTTAAGATAGAGATCTGTGAAAAGTCTTTCTCCTCGAAGTAGGCGTGCGTGATGAGCTGTAGTTTAGCTTGAAGCAGACCGAAGAGAGGCTGGAAATCAAAAGAAACATCTTGTGAGTCATTCACAGTAAAAAAACATTTGCAAGCCAATTTCTGCTCAAAGGGACGAGCAACACTCCATCCAATCTTTATCTTTATCCTCTTTTTGGCAGGAAATGGCCAGACATGCTGAGATCTATTGTTTCCAGTTTTGTCCTCATTTATCCTCTCCTAGGAGAAAAAAATCTCTGTGGGGACGCATGAAAAAAAGAAATGTACTTCTGGATTCTCCCATCTTTTCCTACGTGATCGTGGTGAGTGACTCTTGAATTCATTACTTCCAGCATGAAAAGCTGCTGACTGAAATTATTTTGTTATAAACAACAACATCATGTTCTGACTGACTCACCACTCGACTGAGGACGCAGACGCTCTTCTGAACCGTCTCCCTGGTGACGTCAGCCAGTCGGACCTTCAGGGCCTGAAGAGGGATTCAAAACATTAAAATATATATATATAAATATAAATATATAAATATAAGACCACCGTGTGACTACTGGCTCTGCAGCCGACCTCATGAAAACTGATGTCATGAGAGACAAAAATAGAAAGGAAGAGGAGATGTTGTCATTTTATTTCCTTCTGATTAAATCAAGAACACAGAGGAAGAAGAAGATGTGTTAAATACACTACATGACCTAAAGTAGGTGGACCCCTGAACCCATTACACCCATCTGTGACTGTCATATAACAGTTCAGTATTAATCTAACCAGACGTATATAATACAAAATATTTAATAAAATTATACCCATATCTACTTTTGCATTTATGGATTTAAGAGGAGTGTTTTTATTGATCTATATATCTATTTAGTGATCTATTTGTTTGAATTTTTGTATACACAACATAATAATGGTCAGTGACATATGATACAAAATATAAGAATACAGTATCAGCAAGTCAAAAGACAAAAAAGGTACAAAAATTAAAACAGGAATTAAAAAAAATAAGAATAAGAATATAAAATAAATTATTAACTACTTGCAAAAAAATAAGAAAACAAGGCCAAAAAATTATTAGATATATAAAAATATAACAAAAATAATACAAAAAAATGTGTATTATAAAAAGAGACAAACAAAAAAAATTGGGGTGCTTTTTCTCACTGTTTCCATAGTTGAATGTTACAGTTATTTACCACTTTAATGTGGTTATAATTACTTAACTGTAATTAACATTTTTTTCTGTGCAGCAGTTTAGTGTTGCAACGATACCAAAATTCTGACTTTAATACGATAACCTGCCTAAATAACTTGATACCGATACTGAAATGATACCACGGCAAAAACCTAAAACATCAGGAAAAGTCATGGAATAATAGGAATTTCTTATCAAATGAATATATAACCGACCTTTGCTTCTATTTGGCGATAACATGAAACTCCGTAGACACACTTCATGTCTTCGTTCAGGGGCGGCAGATGAAAAAACACAGTGTCTGCAAAACAACAACATAAGTCACATCAATATACAATATCATGCATTATTTCTTTCGTACGGAGAATCCATCAGGAGCATCTGGCAACCAAAAGACAGCACAGTTTAGCATTACTGTAACGCGTTACTGTTCATACATTCAGTAATCTGATTACAGTTACATAAGTAATGCAAGTAACAGGATGCAATGCAATGCATGACATTTATCTGACAGCTTTAGTTACTTTACAAATGAAGATTTTTGCACACAAAACTTAAGAAAAAAAATATTTTCAGTTCATTTTAGTTGCACTGTTATTACAGTTACTATACAAGAAATCAAGGTACATTTAATTTGTGTACTGATGGAAGAAGTTGGACCGCACTGACAATTTAAATTCACAAGAAGAAATGTAAATGTTTCTTTTGTGAGATATTTTTTGAGCAATTTGTTTTAATGTTTTGCAGCTATAAGAAGCTCCTCCATTTGATTGCATTGTGGGAAAATAGTGCACATCAATAGCAAACTCAAAAAAAGTTATTTAGTGCAGGACTGTCACAATCACAGTCAACTTTCCGTGAATCAAAATGTGCTTTACGCAGATATCGCAGTGAGCTGCAACGATGAGGCGATTGACAGAAAATTAACCTGCAATTAGTCATTTTTCAAGAAAAAACACAACATTTTATGGTCCCAGACTGTTTTACATCATTGTAAACCAGAAAATAATCGTTAGTTGCAGCCCTAGTCCACTTCATTTAGTTTGAGAGTGACGTCATGCTGTTTCGAAACAGGGTCTGTCTTCCAAACAGATCCATTTAAAGACACTCTGGACGTCTGAGACATCGACCTTTTTGCTGCAATAAATGACCAAATATCACATCATCCTTTTAGCAAAATAAAAGTTTGTCTCCAGGGTTTTATTTCCCAAAAATATAGCTCATGAATATAATGCTGTTCTGGCAGCTGACTCTCAAATTTAAAGTGCTCTGCAATTTAATTTATAGTTAAAGAAATAGAAACTGATACTTGAAATATAGGAAATCGATCTGAAACATTATGTGCTATGATTTTGAAAACAGTCGGTAACGTTGATTTTTATGTATTTACTGCTCAATAATACAAACTTTACCATCCCATCATAGATTGCCTAAAGCTCTTTTCAGCAGAAACAAACTGGGAGAAACAGCAAAGAGGCAGTGAAGTAAATGCCACAACTATCAGCCTTCGTTCCATCTGAGGAGAGGATGAAGAGGGTTTCATAATGTGGTTAGAAGAGACGACAGCAGAGCCACAAAGGTTAGACTTTGGACGTCAGAGATTAACCGGAGCCGGTTGGGGAGGAAGGTGGGGGTCCAGGCTGGGCAGCGACGGGGCATCTGGACCGAAGCCACGGCTGCGGGACGCCTCCAACTCTGCTCTACAGTTCACGTTCACGTTTCTACAACACGAGAAGTGATTCTGCTTTCTGAAAGCTGCTGAGGAAGAAGGGTCTGCTGAGGGGAAATTGTGGTTCTGTTAATATCTATTTTTGGTTGAGTGGTCTTTAAGATGTCGAGAGATAAATCTGAGAGGCTGCAAGATTATCAAAGGATAAGAAAAGGTGATAAACGGATATAATCAACTCATATATTAGATTTATTTGAATGTACTTTGGTTGAGACTTGCTCTTCTTTTCTTCTCTACTGAGGCATTCAACTTAATTATTTTAACTTTTTATGTTTAGCTTTATGATAACATTAGTTATATGAGGAAAAGAGAATCTTTAAAACAATAATTGTTATAAAGAATAGAGATATTTATCCTCCGATTAGGGGAGGTGGAGGCGGGTTAAACATTTGTTTTTTTAGGAATTTAGCCGGCAGTCTTATCCAGAAAAATATTGTCCCAAATCCTTGCATACTAATTGGATACAGGATGTACTATATAATGTGTTTACAGTTAGAATACAATAAATCAAGGTACATTTCATTCATGCACTGATGGAAGAATTTGGACCGCACTGCTAATTCAACGTCACAAGAAAAAAACTCTTTTGTGAGATCTTTTTCGAGCAATTTGTTTTAATATTTTGCAGCTATAAGAATTTCTTCCACTTAATTTTGAGCATTGCATTGTGGGACAATAGTGCACATCAAGAGCACACTCAAAGAACATTATTTATTGCAGGACTGTCCAGCTTCAACTCGTCCAACGACAAGTAAAAAGAGCAGAAATGAAGCAAGCTGCGAGACCAAAACGAATCCCAAATTGCTCTAAAACAGACACGCATATTGGATTTTATTTTACTGAAAGATGCAGGAAGTTGTGACAGAATAAAACAATGAAAAAGGATGAATATAGAACAGCTGCAACAAGCAAGACTGACAATATTTATTCTGTCTGTCATGTTCAAAGAAACGGTCTTATTTAACACAAGGCATGAGTACTCATGTGATGATTCTGTTGATCTTCAGTAGATCTCCTTCCAGTGTAACCAACACCCAGTTATATCACTGTGACTGCTGATTTTATGAGCCGCAGTGCAGAGAGGGAGTCGCTCACATCACTGTTGTTTTTTTAATCAGCTAACAGTCTGCTGGAGCAGCAGAAACACAGCGCACAAAAAGATGAGGAAATGCACGGCAGCTGCCGAAGATTTTTTTTTCTACGCTTTGATATTCAAGAGATAAACTGAGCAAGGGGGGGATCCTGAAGTGCTGATTTTGAGCTGAAGTTTGTTTAAAAGCAAATATTTCTCTCTCATGTATTCTCCTTCATTCAGGCTGATGGATGCAGCTTCTGCTGTGGGAACGTTTCACTTATTCTTGCAACATGAAAACCAGCAGACAGAAACTTTCCCACCCTGTAACACCAGTAACAACAATATTAGTGTTTGATGGGGAGCTGAACCTTGACTCAGTTCCTCCTGTTTGCCTTCGCAGGACAGTGGCAAACCACAGGACTGTCACATGACGGCAGCCACAACACACACACACACGGGACACTCTCTGGGTTTCAGCTCACTATCACTGCAGAGTCCTGCTCTCTCTTTACAGTCTGCTAGATACTGTTTCTCTCCTTAAAAGTGACACCTGCTTTAACAAAATCAATCTCAATTTCATCCGTTCATTGTCAGCTGCCATAATGAGAATATAAAAAATACATTTTGACCTTTTAAAATATCCAATAACAGACTCACAGTGGCATTTTTCCACCAAATAGATGCATAAAATGTTGATTGGTCTCCCTCACAGTGACATTATGATCCAGGAAGTCCAGCTTTCAGATGTCAAAACACTACTGCACAACAACTGTGGAAAGTCATCACGGTGGCAACTGTTTTATCTTTCATCAGGACGATCACGAGGTAAACAGTAGAAATATGGAGTCGGAAAAAATGATGTTGTATTTTAGTACAACATAAGCTTCCTGTTCACACTGACTTTACAAACAAACCAGAAGAGGAAACATGAAGTTCTACAGACTGATTCACTGACTGTCTTACTGCATCATCAGGACCCACAACGGGGATCTAATTCTGGTGACTGAAGTTTACGCAGCACTTTAATGCTTCTGATGTGTATATTTATGTTCTACTAAGTGTTATTAGTATTATTAGACTGCAAATCGACCACGTTCTGATGAATAATGGTAGAGACAGGACTGTAATGACGCATAGTGTGAACAGCGGGGAGCGCAAGGACACGTGCATGAGACGAATTATGGTACGTGTCCAAAGGGGCGTTTTTTTATCGCGAGGGATCGCCAGTAAGACACAAGGCACCTGATTGGACGAACGCTTTCCCTCATGGGCTGCTGCTCCCAGCTTTCAAACCGGAATAACATTAGTTATTATCTAGATTGATCCTATACAGTATATACCGAATTTATTGTGCAGACCAAACCTTAAAAGCATATAAACAGTGCAGGTGTCATGGTGACGTACCTTCCTGGTAGTTGTGCGCCCCGTCAGGAAGCGCCAGGAAAGGGAGGTACTTCCACTCCTCTGGCAGCAGGTTACTGTCGTGACCCTCATCTGGCATCAGCGGCGGGTAGGCGAACTCAACCTGGTGGTCGGGGACAGAAAGTGAACACGGTTTAACTTTAATGTTGCTTTAAAAAAAACTTACTTTGTTCCTACAGGTCTGCAAGAAAAGAAATCAAGATTTTATTCTGGTAAGAATATGCATTTTTGTCATAGTTACACCATTTACACACAGTATCTAAAACTTTTATCTACAGAGTATCTTGAGTGCATATTATATATACGCATTGCAACACTTTTAATACTTAAATAATCAATCTTGAATGGAAATCTGTCTCTTTTCTCTTTGCAAGATACAGAGCAGCAGCACAGAAGCTAGTCTGAAGCTAAAGTTTTTAATCTCAGAGAATCCCCAAAGTCAGCAGGGTTTATCATCTGGGTATCATGAATATATGTAGAAAATTTCACGTCAATCCATCTAATAGTTGTTAAGATAATCAGTCAATCCCTGGAGCTACAGCGTTAGCATGGCTGATAACCTGCTTTTCATGGCTGATACCGATAAGATAACTGATAATTTCCCATTTTTCGTATTTTAAAAAGAAGTTCATAACCTGTAGTTTATGCACACTTGAGGGTAAGAAAGACTAAGATGTAGTGAGCAAAGATGGATGATTTAATGTTCAGTAGCTCTGACGTAAACTAATAAAAACAAAGAACAGTTCTGACTCTTCAAATGTTCTTTTATTTTTTCTAGTAAAGTGCATCAAAAAACTTTTATTACAAATTGCAATGGTGTTTTATTCCTCTGAAACTGTGAAAAACACCGGCGATGACATGTTTGGTTCTCTAGTCAGCGTGCTGCGCTTCTTCTTCTTCTCTGTGAAAAGTGACGCCGAGGGTCAGTATGTGACGAGTCGAGATGAGAGCGTGTTGGACATTTAATAGAGCAAACAACTAATCGATTAATCGAGAAAATGATCAACAGATGAATCGTTAGTTGCAGCCCTACATCTTTCATTGACCTCATTATGCTGCCACTGATCACAATAAAAAGAACATTCACACCACCGCCGTTGTAGGTCTCCCACAAAGCCCAGCTTCCTGCTGCTGCCAAGGGTGGTGACAGTTTAGATCCTCCTACAAGATTAACCTGCTGGTCCTGAACGCCACACACACACACACACACACACACACACACACACGCACACACACACGCACACACAATGAATTCACTGCAGAGTGAACTCCCTTAAGGCGAGGCGCTACTCCTGATTCTCCTGAATAAAAACACGCCCATCTCCATGTGGAGTGTAACTATTTACTCAAGTATTGTGTTAAAGTACAGATTTGAGGTACTTCACTTGAGTATTTCCATTGTATGTATCTTTCTACTTCTACTCCACTACATCTCAGAGGTAATATTACACTTCTTACTACATTTATCTGACAGCTTTAGTTACTTTTCAGATGACAGTGTTTCATCCCCTTCCTGTCCAGTGAGAACCACATATCTCCAGATGTGTTAATGATAGGGCGTCAATCGCTTAAAATATTTGATCACATGATTGTTCATAATTAATGTGATTAATCGCAAATTTGTATCTGTGCTAAATGTACCTTAAAGGGAGATTTGTCATGTATTTAATCCTCTTATCAACATGGGAGTGGACAAATATGCTGCTTTATGCAAATGTATGTATATATGTATTATTGTAAATCAATTAACAACACAAAACAATAACAGATATTGATCCAGAAACCCTCACAGGTACTGCATTTAGCATAAAACAATATGCTCCAATCATAACATGGCAAACTGCAGCCCAACAGGCAACAACAGCTGTCAGTGTGTCAGTGTGCTGACTTGACTATGACTTGCCCCAAACTGCATGTGATTATCATAAAGTGGGCATGTCTGTAAAGGGGAGACTCGTGGGTACCCATAGAACCCATTTACATTCACACATCTGGAGGTCAGAGGTCAAGGGACCCCTTTGAAAATAGCCATGACAGTTTTTCCTCGCTAAAATTTAGCATAAGTTTGGAGCGTTATTTAACCTCCTTCATGACCAGCTAGTCTGACATGGTTGGTACCGATGGATTCATCAGGTTTTCTAGTTTCATATGATACCAGTATCTTCACTCTAGCTTTATATATATCTCACAGTACAGCGATGCTACAATCATATGATGATCTTATAGACCATGATGCATTGCTGCAGATTAAACTAGCCTACAGGATGTAAAGAAGTTAAAAAGCAACGCACACATTAATGCAGCAGTAATATTAATCCAGAAACATCAGATATAAGGATCTGATATAACAGGACTTGTACTTGTAGTGGAGTATTTCCACAGTGTGGTATTAGCACTTTTACTGCATTAAAGGATCTGAATACTTCTTCACCCACTGTCCATATCTCTTTAGTAAGCGTCCTGCCAGAGAAACAGGTGGGTGGCAGGTGAATAAAAGAAAGAGGCGGGTAAAAAGAGAAGGAGACAGACAGATTAAAGAGCCAAGGACCCAATCTGATACCCAGCAGGAGATCCGTGCTGACCCCTATCAGATAACCTCCTCCACCAGCAGAGGCAACAGGCCCCTGAAACAAAGACTCTGCACTGTCTGCTTTGTTGGCTCTCATTTTTACACCAAAAAAAATTTTTTTCGCCTCATGCAGCAGCTGCTTCCAAACCCACTGAGTTTATTAACAGGCCTCAGAAAGACTTGACAGATGGAGAGCAGCAGCGACAACAAGCAGAAGGAGGAGGCACAGTGTCTGCCTTTTAATGGCTGCCAGCTCGGCCTGTACGTTTAACGAATTTCTGAAGAAGAAGAGGCGATAATTAGATGATGCATTACGCTTCGGGAGTCAAGAGGCCAACAATGCATTCATATCTTCTAGCAGATATAAAAGACTACTTGGCTGACCATTTAAATGCATGCATTGCGTTCACTGTGATAATGTTGTGATAACTAAATATTTTGCTGATGTTAACACAGATATGAACAAAGTGATTTCATTAACTGTGATACTACTTTTGTCATATACATTTATATATAACATTTAAACATCTGTATCGGCCCAGAATTTCACAATCGGTGAATCCCTAATAATATTACTAAAGTATTAGTAATTTAAACTCTATCAATTCAGGAAGTTTCATTGAGATAAATATTTCTTTTGCAAAAGAAACATGAGAAAAAAAATTATAAATAATATTAAAATACAGTATCAATAAAAGATATCAATAAGTAATGCTTTTAAATTTATTTATTTATTTATTTTTACAACCTCCCCCTACTGCCGGTGACACCAGTGCCCCCACCACCCTCCACACTGCAATAGATCACACTTCTAATTATCTAAATATGTATTTATTTATTCATTCATTCATTCGTTCATTCATTTATTTATAAAGTAAATATATATATAATTAATGTTATTATTATTATTATTATTATTATTTAATACAATTATTATATATTTTTTCATTTATTTAAAACTGTATTACTAGAATTATTATGACAATTATTTCATCCTTTTTTTTTGTTTTGTTATGTTTATTTTGTGTGTTTTGGTTTGTTTTGTTTGTTATGTCTCATGTCAAACTCTGTACATCTTCTTATTTTTTTTGTCTTTTCTTGTGTATTTCTCCTTTATTCTCATCATTTTTGTACCACCTGTAAAGTCCATTAGTAAAGCTTTTGAATACCTTAAAAGGAAGAAGTGTCTCAAACTATTTGTGTTGCCATTAGACAGAGAAATGAGCTGTCTACAATACAAAAGAAACCCAAAATGCACAGCACTAATAAACTCAGATTAAATACTGTCTGAAAGCACCAACACTTATACACATAACATCCTCACATTATTCAGGTTCTAAATTAGCCAGGTCTATTTAAAGACAGTTAATGACAGTTAATAACAGAGAAGGAAGATAAATACTGTACAGAGCAAGCTGCAGCCTGCAATAAAACCACACAGAGCTGCTTGCAGTTGAATACAGTGAACTGGAAAGATGCCCAAACTGGCAGCAGAGCATGTTATATAACCCTGAGAGAGCCCAGAGCAAACAGCTGATGTTCACTACAACAACCCCTATTTAAATGTGAATAATCATCATAACCACTGCTGCTGCAGGGCTTTAGCCCAGGAGTCTGCAACCTGCAGCTCTTTAGCCCCTCTCCAGTGGCTCCCTGTGGATTTATAAAAATGGAAATGAATAAATGTTTTTTGTTTACATTTTCATTTTTATTTGTCATTGTTGTAGGTCTATGGTACGACGGTACAACGGAGTATTAGGGCCACATTGAGGAAAAAAATTAATCTGAGATTTTGAGAATAATATTCTCGTAATATTACGACTTTTTTTCTCATAAAGTTCTGACTTTATTCTCGTAATATTACGACTTTTTTCTCGTAAAGTTATGACTTTATTCTCTTAATATTACAACTTTTTTTCTCATAATATTATGACTTTATTCTCGTAATATTACGTAATTTTTCTCGTAAAGTTATGACTTTATTCTCACAATATTACGCCTTTTTCGTAAAGTTATGACTTTATTCTCCTAATATTACAACTTTTTTCTCATAATATTATGACTTTATTCTCATAATATTATGACTTTATTCTCATGATATTATGACTTTATTCTCATGATATTATGACTTTATTCTCATAATATTATGACTTTATTCTCATAATATTATGACTTTATTCTCGTAATATTACGACTTTTTCTCATAATATTGACTTCATTCTCATAATATTACGACTTTTTCTCATAATATTATGACTTTATTCTCATAATATTACGACTTTTTCTCATAATATTATGACTTTATTCTCATAATATTACGACTTTTTTCTCATAATATTATGACTTTATTCTCATGATATTATGACTTTATTCTCGTAATATTATGACTTTATTCTCGTAATATTACGACTTTATTCTCGTAATATTACGACTTTATTCTCATAATATTACGACTTTATTCTCATAATATTACGACTTTTTCTCATAATATTATGACTTTATTCTCATAATATTACGCCTTTTTATCTTGTAATATTTTTACTTTATTCTGTAAATCTCAGATGTTTTTTCCCTCAATGTGGCCATAATACTCCTTCATACATCTGCTCTTTGTCCCTCACTGCATTAGACTTATATACTATATACTTAGACTATAAACTGTGTTACCTTCATCACAATGATCAAATGTTTTGTGGCTCCAGACAGATTTTTTATTTATTTTTTTTTGCCTAAAATGTCTCTTTTAATATTAAAGGTTGCTGACCCCTGATTTAGCCTCTGTGCACTGTCAGAGGAAAGAAAGTGAGCTGGATCACAAGTCAATGCATAGAGAAAACACAGTGGAAATGTGGCTCTATTATGAGGAAGCAGTTAGTAGCAGTTAGTAGCCGTTAGTAGCCGTTAGTAGCCGTTGGTAGCCGTTGGTAGCAGTTAGCAGCAGTTAGTAGCAGTTTTCATTGAGAGAAAGAGAGAGCTTCTCCTACCTGACAGCCCTTCTTGTGGTGAAATCCCACCACCACAATGTGCAGCACAGGTCCCTTTGGTTCGTCTCTGCTGTGAGACTCCATTCCCCCGGGTGTTTCTGTCCGTCCTGGGTTGTTTTTAGCTCCGGGGATCGGATGTAAACACAGTCAACAGACCCTCTGAATCAGTAACAGACAACAACTGACCGAGGAGATGATTCTCTCTTCCGCTTCGTCCCAGTGTGGCAGAGGACAGGACGGAGCGAGAGGGTTCACTGCAGCGCACTTCCGTCTTCGTCTGTCTTCTTCTTCATTTTCGGTTTATAGCGGGTGGTAACCAGCGTTTAGGTGCATCACCACCACCTACTGTGTTGGAGTGTGGACCAGAATTAGAACACATAATAATAATAATATGAATATTTCCATTTTATTCAACTTCCTACTTCTACTCTAAAACATCTATTTGATAACTTAAGTTACTTGTTAATTTGCAGATTAATATTATTAATACAGAATATAAATCAACAAATAAATTACCAGATGCAACATTACAGACAGACTGTCAATAATTATAATACAATAATATAGCAGAATAAGTACTTTTACTTCTTGTTCTTTAAGTATATTTTGATGCCAATACGTTTGAATTTTTATTCCAGGCAAATATTTTTAGGGATAGCATGTAATATTGTGTTGAACAAATAATATGCACATAATAAATTACGCTGATTTATTTTTTGTTTTATTTATTTATGTATTTATTTATTATAAAACAATTAATCTTATATAGTCTGCATTTATCTCTGGTGTAATCAGTTTTGTTTGTTTATAAATATATATATATATATATTAATATCATGTACACTACTGTTATATATTGTAGTATACATATTTTTACAAATTTCTTATTTCTATTTTTCTATTTTATTGTTATTATTGTTGTATATATTGCAGTACACTGCACATGGTTTTTACAGACTTAATTCCATTTTCTTATAACTTCTCTGTTAAAAAAATATAAAAATATATTTTTATTATAAAATGGAACAACAGCAACCTAATTTCCCCAGGGATCTATAAAGTATTTCTGATTCTGATATTTTATAATGTAAGCATGTTTTGGATGTAAAATATTGATATTCAAAGTAACTAGTAACGACAGTTGTCATACAAATTTAATAAATTAAGTGCAGTAAAAAAAAAGTGCAATATTCCTTTAAATATAATATATACGTAGAAGTATAAAGTAGCATAAAATGTAAATATTTAAGTACAGAACTACCTTCCACCACAGGACCTGGCAGACTACAGAAACTGTGATGGGGAACTATCTTGACCTTGACTCCATTATCTTTGTTAGAATCAAAGAATGACGTCATGCACAGCCAGCGCCACCATGTGGAAACAGATTAAACATTTATAAACACTGCACTGTACTATAGAAATATTATATTTGGCTGCTATGATTACAGTGACAAAGACAGTAATGTATTTTTTCTTATTAATTTAATTTCAATTCTCGCAAAGTTCCACATTCACAAGTGTAAATTTACCCCAAAAAAGCCTAATTTATTTGTATTTATGAAAGAAATGGAATTATATCTGTCAACAATTTCTTCCTCACATAACCAAAAAGCAATGAAAACAATGAATGTATGCAATATCTTTAATGTTTTTAAGTGAAATTATTGTCATACTCTCGCGTGGTCTTTTTTTATTATTATCTATTTATTTATTTATTTTTATTAGTTTTTTTTTGGGGGGGTGGGGGGTTAAGCTCAAAGTTTTTAAGTGAAATTATTGTCATATTCTCGCGTGGTCTTTTTTTATATTATTATTTCATTTGTTTATTTTTATTGTGTTTTTTTTTTTTTTAAACTTAAAGTTTTTAAGTGAAATTATTGTCATACTCGCGTGGTCTTTTTTATTATTATCTATTTATTTATTTATTTTTATTGTGTGTTTTTTTATTTTATTTTATGTTTGTTTTGTTTCATTTCTGTTGTCCTTTTATGTTTGTCACAGCTCTTTGTTTATGTTTTCGCTATGCTTCGTCTGTATGTAAATGTTTTTAATGTTTTCTGCTGTTACTATGTATATTGTAATTTTGAAATAAATAAAACAAATAAAAAAAATAGATTAAACAACATAATTTAATATTTGGGTCCTTTCAATTTCTGTTATATCCATTCAATTGTTTGTTTTATAGATTTCTGACGCGATGCGGTGTAAATATTGTCTTTTACTGCGCTGAGCGTTATTACTATGTCATAAAAGTATTAGTAATTTAAACTGTATTAATTCAGAAAGTTTCATTGAGAGCAATATTTCTTTTGCAAGAGAAACTTGAGAAAGAAATTACAAATAATATTGAAATACAGTATCAATAATTTATATATATATATATATATTTATTGATTTATTCATTTATTGATTTATAATGTATTCCTTATTATGACCACCTAGTTCTTTTATAATTAATGTTATTATAATTATTATTATTATATTATATTATTTGTGTGGTTTGTTTTGTTTTGTTATGTCTCATGTCAAACTCTGTATTTTTTTTAGTCTTTTCTTGTATATTTCTCGTTTATTCTTATCATTGTTGTACCACCTGTAAAGTCCCCAAGTAAAGCTTTCAAATACCTTAAAAGGAAGAAGTGTCTCAAACTATGAGCTGACTCCCAGGCAATCTTTTAGCTGCTGCAGACAGTCGTTCCATGATTGATCTTGGTTCGATTGCTTCAGCCTGGTTACTAACGTTCTTCTCTCGATTGCTTCCGGCTGCTCATTGACCCAAAATGGCGGCCACTCCAGCTACTAACCCCTCTCAGCTTCTTCCTCTGGGTCTGTAAAGGCTTATTAATGTGTCAAATAGCTGCTTGTGAATCAGTATTGAAAGTGAAAGTGACTCAGTGTTAAATGTCAGAGTGATGTGGTTGTAGTTTGAGGCGGTAGTTCAGATATTAAGGATGTTTTATGAGCTAGTTAGCATTAGCATTAGCATCATGCTTCCAGATACAGATGCTAACATTAGCTCTCTATGCTAACACACACACACACACACAGAGAGGGAATGATAGATGGTCTTATCTTGTTGTATAACTTACATACTATTTCATTTTGTTAATACAGAAGAGTCATTTTAGGAGGGGAATGCATTGATACTTGACATGTAACTAAGTACATTTACTCAAGTACTGTACTTAAGTACACATGTGAGGTACTTAAGTACACATGTGAGGTACTTGTACTTTACTTGAGTCTGTTCTGTTGTTGCTACTTTCTTCTTCTACTCCACTACATTTATCTGACAGCTTTAGTTACTTAAAAATTAAGCTTTTCATATGTTTTATTTTGCATATAAAACATATGAAAAGCTTATAAAATATGATGTTTTGTTGTAACTCAACTTAAAGTTGATACAAGTACAGATGAAATTATTAGTGGATTAATCAATTAGTTGATTGATTGACAGGAAATTAATAGTTTAGATGGATAGATAGATAGATGGTACAGGAGAGTCATTTTAGGAAGGGAATGCATTGATACTTGACATGTAACTAAGTACATTTACTCAAATACTGTACTTAAGTACACATGTGAGGTACTTGTACTTTACTTGAGTCTGTTCTGTTCATGCTACTTTCTACTAAGCTTTTCATGTTTTATTTTGCATATAAAACATATGGAAAGCTTATAAAATATGATGTTTTGTTGTAACTCAACTTAAAGTTTATACAAGTACAGATGAAATTATTAGTAGAATAATCAATTAGTTGATTGATAGATAGATAGATGGATAGATAGATACAGCTCTCTATGCTAACACAGAGATTGATGGTCTTATTTTGTTGTATAAGTTACATACTATTTCATTTTCTTAATACCGGAGACTCATTGATAATTGACATGTAACTAAGTACTTTTACTCAAGTTCTGTACTGAACTAATGATTATTTTCATTATTGATTCATCTGATTAGTTTCTCAGTTGATCATTTTGTCTATGAAGCGTCAAAAAAAATAGTGAAAATTGTCCATTATATTTTGTCAGAACCAAAATCTCCAAATTAGCATAAATGACAGAGGCAATAAATTCTCACATTTATAAAGCTTTTTTGCTTGAAAATTACTGAATTGATTAATCAATTATGAAAAAAGTTTAGAGCTGCGATTTATCGATTAGTTGTCAACTAATTAAATTTAATCGGTAACTGTTTTGATAATTGATTAATCGGTTTGAGTCATTTTTTAGAAAGAAAAGGTCAAAATCCTCTGATTTCAGCTTCTTAAATGTGAATATTTTTTGTTTTTTTTACTCCTCTATGACAGTAAACTGAATATCTTTGAGTTGTGGACAAAACCAGACATTTAAGGACGTCATCTTTGGCTTTTGGAAACACTGATCAACATTTTTCACCATTTTCTGATATTTTATAAACCAAACAACTAATCGATTAATCGAGAAAAATAATCGACAGATTAATCAACAATGAAAATAATCGTTATTTGCAGCCCTAAAATAGTTACTGATGAATTTTCTGTTGATCAACTAATCATTTCTGCTCTAATACTAACAGGGTAGCCTGTGAAATTGTGCAAAATGAAAATGACAGGATCCCTAATTTTACTTTGTCTTTCACCTTTTAGAGCTTGTGGACAAATGTATCGGCTCCCGAATTCACATCGTCATGAAAACCGACAAAGAAATCGTCGGCACCCTGCTGGGTTTCGACGACTTTGTCAGTATCCTTTCCACATTTATTACAGTATTACTTATAAAAATTTCTCGTGTTTAATGAACTGCATTATTTTACTGTTTTCTCTGAATATTGTTCCAGTTTTCGTTCTTAACTCAGTGTTTTAGATATGGTCCTGGAAGATGTGACAGAATTGTAAGTACACTTCTTGTTTTTGCATTAACTGCAGTCATTTTTAAGCCAACTTGTAACTCAGTTAATATCTGTGTTTCAGTGAAATCACACCAGAGGGACGGAGGATAACCAAACTGGACCAGATCCTCCTCAATGGCAATAATATCACCATGGTATGTAAATATGCTTAAATCAACTTTATAGGCTCACACGTGTATCTGTTACCGTTGTTTTGTGCATTCACAGTATGATTTATATCCATATATTTTCCTCTTTTCAGCTCATACCCGGAGGAGAAGGTCCTGAAGTATGAGACGAGAAGCATCATGCATCAGGCTGAGATGTTTGTGTTGTGGATTAATGCCTTTCCTATGTTGTGTTCCTTAGTTGATTTTGTTGTTTTTTGGATCATTCCTTCTTGATCTTGAGTGAGGAAAATATTTTTGTAAGATTCCTAATTGAGTATTTGTTATAAAAAAAAAGGTTAAATTAGAAGTGTATCATGAATCACACGTGACAAAAAAATTTTTTTTCTTTTTACAAATAAATGAGAATCTCTTTTTTTTGTTTGAAACAACAAGCTTTTCTTTATTCATTTGTTTAAGTTACAGTTGTGCAACTTAAATTTAGTGTTGGTACAAAACCAAAGTGTCATCATACAACAACAGCAGAGATTAATAACTTTGATCCATTTATTTTTGAGAAGAATAAGCATAATTGAGTAATGTAAACATGCAGCATTACTGGACAGATATATTCCTTTACTTTATTTAGAAAGTTCAGTACAGTAGTTACACAAACATGTTCAGATTTTTCATTACAAAATAAACTATATTTCACAGTATAAAAATAATATAAACAAGAAAGAAAATGGAAGAAAAAGGAAAAAGATGAATAAAAATAAAAAACAATCGGGGTCTAAACAATTGGGATACATTTAAAATGTCTAAATAATCGTTAATATTTTTTTGCAATTTAGAATTTTAGAATTTTAGTCAAATATGTCTTAAAATCAGTTTCTTTAAAAATATAAAAGGAGGATATTCTTTTAAGCCATATTATTTTATGGATATAATAATTTGCTATAATATTAATCAAATTAATTTTTCAGATTTCATCTGAAAAAATGGGATTGTTAAAAGTGAGTAATTTCTAAATCTTTGTTAATATTTTCAAAAAGATATAATACTTTGAGAAGTTCTTCTGTAAATTAAACCAAAAAGAAGTTGCAAAAACCAGCATCCTTATTTGTTTTGTGAAGCAACTGAAATATTCTACGTTTAGATTGGTCTTTGAACTTATCATCACTAAATGCATCAACATCTATTATCAACATAGACAAAAAATAAATGAATAAATAAATAATTGACTCGATAAATAAATAAACATGTCATTAAATGTAGCAAAAATAATATTAAAAATAAATGTAGCAATTAATGAATTGATAAAACGTGACATAAATTGGTATTTCTGTTTCAATTTGCTTCTTTATTTATTTATCTTTGTATTAATTTCCTTATTTATTTACTCTTGTTTAATTTTTTTACCTTTATTTTTACATTTATTTATATATATATTTATATAAGAAGCAAATTAAAACAAATACCAATTCATGTCACATTTTATCAACTACATTTATTTTTTTATATTATTTTTGCTACATTTAATGACATATTCATTTATTTTTCGAGTCATTTATTTATTTATTTATTTATTTATCGAGTCATTTATTTATTTATTCATTAATTTAATTATTTTTTTGTCATGTTCCGTCCTCCATAGCTCAGAAACTGTTAAAAAATATACACATTATTCCAGTTAAACAGCTGGTAAATAAAAATGGCCTGTTGTT
The DNA here is from genome assembly GCF_043250625.1 of Sebastes fasciatus. NCBI lineage: Eukaryota > Metazoa > Chordata > Actinopteri > Perciformes > Sebastidae > Sebastes > Sebastes fasciatus. The sequence goes on along the minus strand of NC_133815.1, from coordinate 2,550,892 downwards.
AACTTGACCTGTGTATTTAAAATCCGAAATTGTAATGTCCTCCAGTGGTCGCAGGTAGGAACTGCATCATATAATCTGTCAAACTAGCACCGTTACAGACTTTACTAGGAATAATACAGTTATCAATCTTTAGAGGTATCAATAACATGATAACAATAGTATTTTTTGTTATTAAACAATATAAAGGCGCTAATATGTTAATGCTAACTTGACGAATTTGATATTGCAGTTCTTCGCACTGACCACTAGAGGGCAGTGGACACGTTTTATTTTGAAACGATTTACCGGAAGTGAGTATGTTACAATGTTGCATTGACGTCATTTTGCCTAATTTAATGACGCAGTTCCTTGTTGTCACCACTAGAGGGCAGTGAACACTCGTGTTTTTAAATACACCTATTGTGTTTTTAGGACTTTATTCCCCAGTTTAAAACATTTATTAGAAAATTAAGGTAATCAAATGTAATAAGTTACATTACTTTTATGAAGTTATTAAAGTAGTTGTTTTATTTATCACATTTTTAAAAGGGAAACCTACATTTATAGTAATTTTCCAACCACTGCTGTTGGGGTAGTTGCAGTTAAAGTTTCTGTTGAAAGACCAAACACCAAGTGTTGTCCTTTCTCACACATGTGGTGAAGACAAGAAACCAGAAACCTTGTAGTGAGGACAGGAAATCAGTTCACTTCTCTGTGAACGGACAGAAAACATCAGAAAACCACAGATGACATTGGACAGTGTGTGTTTGTTTTCTCACACGTTTCCAGGTTAATAAGGGGAACATCAGCTTCTTGCAGATGATCAACAACTTCACCAGTTCTGGTTGAAGCTCATTTCTGCCACAACAGCAGCTCTCTGGTAAGTCTGAGACAAAACTGATGTGTTAATATCTTAATTAACATCTCAAACTTATAATTAGACGTGAAGATTATAGGAAGTGCATTTATCTGGTTTATTCTAAGGACTTAAGAACAATTTTTGAGGTACTTTACTTGAGTATTTCCATTTTCTGCTACTTCACAAGCTACTTCTACTCCACTATGTTTATTTAATATCATTTGTAGATTATTGTTGTATTAACCTATACTATACCTATATTATTATTATTATTATTATTATTATTATATCTTCTCATAGCATTTCTTACATTTTCTTGTATTATCATATTATACAGCTATACTACTACATTACACTACTGTATCATACACTATAATATACACTACTATATTCAGTACCCTTGCACTATTTGCACTACCACACTGTCACTTCACTGCTGTACTTATGTTATCTTATTTTTTATTTTATTTTACTTTATTCTATTCTATTTTATCTCTTTTTAAGGTGCATTGGTGTTGGGACGTGTTGTTTAAGCTACTGGATGCCTAAATTTCCTTCGCAATCAATAAAGTATCTATCGATTTACAGAATGTAATCAACAATAAATTATGATGTAATAATATAGATAAAGATCAAACTGTATTGATGCCTGCGGGGCAAATTCAGCTCCACCTTTAGCAACATTAAAGTGATGAACACATTAATGCATTAAATAATTATAATACAATTATATAATATATATATTATTCTGCATAATGAGTACTTTTACTTTTGGTACTTTAAAAATATTTTAATGACAATACTTTTGTACTTTTAAGTTAAATATACATTTCTTCTACAATGTGGTATTTCAACGTTTACTTAAGTAAAAATGTGAATACATGACTTTGTAACACAGTATTTTTACACTGTGCTACTTTACTACTAAGTAAATCTTTCACTACTGCTGTTAAATGGGTTTATCAGTGAAAATGTGAATAATTCTTTATTATTTGAAAAACCCGGCATAGGAAAATGTATTTTCACATTTGTTTCCTGGTTGATGTTTTCAACCTTTTCTGACCCAGATTCATTTCCTCATGTTTTGTTCTGTATTAGTTATGAAGTTTCCTCTCGTCTGAACTGACTGACTAGACTATCATTTGTATTATTATTATTATTATATCATCATCATCATTGGTGGAAGACGTATTCAAATCTTTTACTTCAGTAAAATAAGTAATACTACAGTGTAGAAATACCCTGTTACAAAGTCAAGTACAGAAGTATTATCATCAAGATATACTAAAAGAACAAAAAGTAAAAATACTCATTATGCAGAATAATATTGTATTATAATTATTGATGCATTACTGTGTTCATCACTTTAATGTTGCAGCTAGTAAAGATGGAGCTCATTTTAAAATTATAAATTTATATAATTTATTAGTTGATTTATATTTTGTATTAATTAGGGCTGTCAATCTATTAAAATATTTAATCACAATTAATCTCATGATTGTCCATAGTTAATCGTGATTAATCACAAATGTACCTTAAAGGGAGATTTGTCAAGTATTTAGCACTCTTATCAACATGGGAGTGGACAAATATGCTGCGTTATGCAAATGTATGTATATATTTATAATTGGAAATCAATTAACAACTCAAAACAATGACAGATATTGTCCAGAAACCCTCTGGGCCAGCTACAACCTCCAAAAGATTGATTGCGTAAAGAAATTAGTGGCGTTAAAACAAATTTGCGTTAACACGTTATTATCACGTTAACTTTGACAGCCCTAAGTAACAAGTAACTAAAGTTATCAAATTGATGTAGTAGTAAAAGTTTAAAATTGTAATATATATATATAATAGTAAACTACGTTATCAGTTGTGGTATTTGGGGTTAAACGTCTGCACAGAATTGTATTTTGTTGAATAAATGAACTCAATTATTCGTAGGAGATTTAAATTTGTCATTTTATTTCAGGTTACAGAGCAGGAGAAACACAACTGGAGTAAACATAATAAAAAACTCAAAAGTTAACTTTCCCAGGGCTGAAGAAGGGCGTCAAAACACGAGGTAGAAAACACGGGGAGGAAAGAGCCTCAGATGTGCACCAGAAAGAGACCAACAAGAGCACAGTGATCTCCTGGCTTCTGCAGCTCCCACTGACTCTGATTGTGAACGCGGCAAAATGACGTCGGCTGTGAAACAAACAAGAACAGAAAGAGAAGAATCGTGTTTCAGCAGAGCAGGCAGAGCGATCCGGAGAGCTCTGTCCAGGATCTGCAGGGGTAGTTCTCCCCCTTCACCCGTCAACTCTGAGATCCCCCCTCCTCCTCAGCCCGACTACGAGGGGTTTCACAGGCCACCTCAGTCTGACACATATGATGACATGTGCTTTTCTATATCTAACATAGACGATGAGCCTCGCCGTCCTACTCTACCTAACACAGCCACCCTTGTGTCGCATGAAGGTTGGGATGAGTCATTGATGTCTTATAGTTATTCTCTATCTGACAAAGACTGTGAGCTGCTTTCTCTGTCTGAGTACCCTGTGCTGGATCCCTGTCCTCTCTCCCTACCCTCTTCTATTATTTGTAAACTCCAAAAGAGAAAGACCAGAAGCCCCAGCTTCAGGAAAAAGAAAAAACATATGAAAGATTCCTCTGCTTCTACCACTGATTCCCCTCACTACCAGTTATCTCGACCTCCACCTGGTACACTCACAGAAGCAGGAATGACAAAAAGCTGCTCCTCTGCAGCAGGTTCTACTCCAGGAGTCAATCAGGATGATACCAGAGTAATAGAGCTGCATGCAGCAGCTGGTTCTTCCACCGACGATGATTCAGACGCAAGTTATCACAGAGAAAAAGACTGGGATGAGTCGTCTGGTGGCGTCTGGTTGGGCCGCGCTGACCGGGAAACCCGTAAACGTAGACGAATAAATCGTTCTCGACCTCCTCCTTTATCAGACCCTTACTTACATCTTCCAAGCAGAAAAGACACAGATGATGGTGGCCCCAGCTTTAACTCCAGTTCTTCTGTCAGTATACCCCCCTGCATCCAGTCTATAGCCCCAACTGTTGCTGCCCCTCCATGTCTACGAGGCAGACCCACAGTCATCCAGGAGTCACCTGGAGGAAGCAGAGCACAAGATGCATTTGAGCCTATGCAGTCTGAAAGTGAGCCAGGAGGTGACGGCGATGCCCAGGTAGAAATGGATGTTACAGCTGTGAACTGCTCCGTCATAAACACCCAGGCAGCCCATTCACACCTCCAAATCTTCTCCTCTCACAGCATCCCTTCATTGAGTCAATCAACCTCTGCAAACACCGGTACAGGAGAAACCAGCATTGAGGAGTTCACGCCTGATGATGATGAACACGATGAAACCTACAGGTTCCAGTGCTCCGGCCCAGGCCTGTACCAGTGCAGTGTGACAGGCCTGGTGTTTCACATGGAGGGAGAAGGGGTCCTGGTTTACAGGACTGTCCCTTGGAGCAGGAGGCTCCTGGTCCAGCATCACAAGAGGCCTGCAGGACCCCTGTTTGACATCAAATGTGTGCAGCAGTCGGTGTGTCGGCTTCATCTGCCGCACTGTGAGATCCGCTCCACAGGTGGAGGTGACTTCTTGTCCGTTGCTCATCTGACCGATGAGGACGTTGAGTTCATCAGCCCTCATGAGATAACAGAAACTCACGTTATTATAAACATCACGGGGTTTTCTGCTTTCGGTAACGTCAAGGATGAAGACTCGCCAGCTGACCCGGTCCGAGCGCTGGTGCTGCTGTTCTACAAGCCTCCAGCTGATCCTGATCCTGAATCCCTCCTCAATGTGTTGTTGCTACCGAGGAACTTGGTGCTCCGGGATGTGCTGCGCTTCAGGAAGAAGTTAGACGGAGATGAGCGCTACATAGAGACATCCCCACACTGTAAACTGCACCCGAAGCAGGAATACTCTCTGTCCACTCGTCCTGAAGACGACTCGGTTCTGGTCCAACCAACAGAAGCAGAGTTTGACTGTGACAACTATGACAACTACTACCCGTCATTCCAGGTGGACTGGGAAACAATAATGAAACATATCAAGCTGCTTCTTAGAGACACCAACAGCTCCCACGTCGTCTGGGAAAGAAGAGTTTGTCTTTCATCCACCGGAGGACGAAGGAGCGCTCTGAATCTGCCTCCTCCTGAGAGGCTGATGGACATCCGGAGCAGCTTCATCGATGGGATATCAGGACCTGTTCTCAAAAGTCTGCTGGACAAACTGTTAGAGAAAAAGGTGATTGGTGATTCTGAGAGGGAGTCGGCGGACGTGATGCAAAACAATAGAGACAAAGCTCGCTGTGTGATCGACACAGTGAGGAAGAAAGGCGACGCTGCTTGCTCAGAGATGATCGAGTTCCTCTGTGAGGCCGACCCCTTCCTCTGTGAACATCTGGGGTTGATCTGAAGCCAAATGGACAGCTGGTACACGCAGTTTTCTGCAACACAATTGCCCAGTTTATTCATAAAAATGTATCTGTTTAAGTACAATGAATATAAGAGCTAAAGAGAGCTGGTTAGTTGAACTAGGTTTCCTGTTGATGATGATGATGATGATGAAGATGATGATGATGATGATGTTGATGATGATGATGTGAACTAGTTTATGTGCTTCGGGGAATCTCCCTGATCTGTTTGTCCAGACTGAACATGAGAGGAAACTTTGAGGAGGTGTAGAGCCATCTGCTGGCTGACACGAGTTCCTGTTTACTGTTGACGCCTCTCTTAATGTGACATTTACAGGAGGTAGTAGATTAAGGACCTCCATTTAGTGGCTGTTCTGGTGCTTTTGTCATTTACATTTCTCTTTTTCCAAGTACTTTACAGACATCTTGTCCAGGTTGAGATCATGGTGTTTCGATCCCCTTGCACTTCCTGTCCAAATGTCGACGTGGTCTTGAACGACCTCCTAACAGTTTCATCTGACCGTGAACGTATGTCGTTCTGCTAATTGATATGACTCTGTGGTATTCCCCCTTTTATGCTGTTTGTTTTTGCTGTCTTCCTCCTTTATAAAGTGCTTTTATTGTCATACTTCTCATTACATGCATGTAAAGAAAAGAACGCCTCTGGTGCTGTAATGCAACAGACAGCGTTGGAGGAAGTATTCAGACCCTTTACTTAAGTAAAAGTACTAATACCACACTGTAAAAAATACTCTACTAGTCCTGCATTGAGAATGTTACTTAAGACAAATTCATTGTCAGACAAATGTAGTGCAGTAACAAGTACAATATTTCCCTCTGAGATGTAGTGAAGTAGAAGTAGAAGTTAGTAAAGTACAAGTACCTAAAGGTTGTACTTAAAGTAGCAGTAGGCAGTATATTTTTGGCATCATTGGGCAAAAATTCCATAATAACCTTTCAGCATATTGTAATTCAAGTGTTCTGAGAGAAAACTAGACCTCTGCTCCTCCTCATGGCTCTGTTTTCAGACTTTAGAACATCTGTGTCGGGAGACTTTGACCAATCATAGGTACTCTTGAACTCCGACCAAACAATTAAACTAGGCAGTACTGATCAAATATGAATCAATATTATGTTACGTTAATGCCTATTTCTCTCCTCAGATGTTCTCAGAAACATCTTGTAGTACACTGTTTTGCTGTAAAATGAGAAAGTTTGTGACCCTGCAGCCATGTTGGAAATCTCTTGAAGGAACGCCAAGTTCTGGGCACATGATCGTAGCACAGCCAATAGGAACGCTCTTTCAATGAAATTACCTGTGATTGATCAAAGTCTCCCGTCACTAAAGCCTGAAAACAGAGCCATGAGGCGGAGCAGAAGTCTCGTTATCTCTCAGAACACTTGAATTACAATATGCTGAAAGGTTATTATGGGATTTTTGGCCAATGATGCTAAAAATATACTGCCTACTGCAGCTTTAAAAGACCAAACACCAACTGCTGTCCCATTGCATACTTGTGGGGAAGTCAAGAAATCAGTTCACTTCTCTGTGAACGGACAGAAAACAACAGAAAACCACAGATGACATTGGACAGTGTGTGTTTGTCTTCTCACACTTTTCCAGGTTAACGAGAGGAACATCAGCTTCTTGCAGATGATCAACAACTTCACCAGTTCTGGTTGAACCTCATTTCTGCCACAACAGCAGCTCTCTGGTAAGTCTGAGACAAAACTGATGTGTTAATATCGTAATTAACATCTCAAACTTATAATTAGACGTGAAGATTATAGGAAGTGCATTTATCTGGTTTATTCTAAGGACTTAAGAACAAATTTTGAGGTACTTTACATGAGGATTTCCATTTTCTGCTAATTCACAGGCTACTTCTACTCCACTACGTTTATTTAGTATCATTTGTAGATTCAGATTTATAATACAGAATTTAATCAACAAATAAATTATGATGTAATAATATAGATAAAGATCAAACTGTATTGATGCCTGCGGGGTAAATTCAGCTCCACCTTTAGCAACATTAAAGTGATGAACACATTAATGCATCAGTAATTATAATACAATTATATAATATATATATTATTCTGCATAACAAGTACTTTCACTTTTGGTACTTTAAGTATATCTTTATGCCAATACTTTTGTACTTTTAAGTTAAATTTACATTACTTCTACAATGTGGTATTTCAACGTTTACTCAAGTAAAAATGTGAATACATGACTTTTTAACACAGTATTTTTACACTGTGGTAAACCCTGCAGAGGAAAATATATTTTCATATTTGTTTCCTGAGTTCTGGACTACGAAGCAGGATTTGTGGTTAGAGAGGTAACTTCAGGTTTTAACCCTTCAGGGTTTTCCATCCTACGAAGCTGGTTCACTTCTTACCGGGGTAGATCGTTACCATGGTAACCGATGCTGAACAGCTGACCTGCTCCGGAGCAGGTAATTTTCCAGATAAGAGATCAATCGGTATAAAAGCACCTTCTACTGACCAATCAGAGCTCGGTGTGGTGATTTTATGATAATATTACACACATATGAAGAAGTTTATGTCATAATCCAGACTATAAACAACACAGTTTAAACGGACAAATACAGGAAGGACAGCTGGATTTATGCTGTGGGTGTTTACAGCTTTGAATTATGTTTTTATGTCTATCTTTTAACTTCCTCTTGAGTCCGTTTCACACCGCCGGAGACGAGGACGCAGCTGAGGTGTAATCTATCCATTCTTTCCATAAAGTAAAGCTATTTATGTTTAAACAACTATACCTGACTTTTGAGTGTTCCGTTACACGTATAAATCACCCGGGTCGGTGTCCCATGCACGCTCGCGTGTGGCTACGCTGTTCAGACTCAGACTCCAACACAAACTACACGGAAGCACCAAAACCTCAAAGTTGTATCTAGTGAAGCTTGTCTGTTAAACAGTGTTGGCCGTGGTCGGAGGACGCGGGGGAGACCGTAGCTTTGGTCTCCAGGGCCGGAGTCTCTGCTGTACTCTGCTCCTCTGCCTGCCTTCACTCAGCTCGCTCCACCTCACGTGCATGCGCGCGCACTCCACACTGCAGAAGACTTCGTAGCTCTGAGAATATCTAGTGAATGTTCAGTGGACGTTTGTGCAGAAATAACTGCTGCAGCTCCTCCAGACCAACAGAGGTTTCCCGTGTCTTGTGAAGTGACGGGGCTCCGCAGAGAGAAACGTTATCGTCTCCGACCAAAACTCCGGTGTCTCCCCCGTTCCCTCCGGCCGCGGTCGGGAGGCTGAGGCAGGAAAAGCCAACACTAGGATCAGCATTGATTCATGGAGAGACCTTCGTCTGGTCAGCTAACATTACTGCCAAGCAGCTGAAATATAGAGTGATATTGTGCTTTTAGCTGACGTGTGTTGCCTCACTGTTTAGAGCGATGCTCGTTCATGTCTATTTAGAGCGAGCACAAGCGCGAGCACAAGCGCGAGCCCGACACGGACATTCGTTGAGTTAACGGCCACAGGTGTCGCTGTTAACAAGCATTCAGCAGTACAGCAGAGACTCTGGTCCTGGAGACCAAAGCTATGGTCTCCCCCGCGTCCTTCGACCGCGACCAACACTGTTTTGCAAGAAGGGCTTCACTAGATAGAACTTTGAGGTTTTGGTGCTTCCGTGTAGTTTGTGTTGGGGTCTGAGTCTGAACAGTGTAGCCACACGCGAGCGCGCATGGGACACCGACCCGGGTGATTTATACGTGTAAGAAGTTACAAACAGTCCCTTTAATTTACGCATTCACACATCGGGAGTTTTTTCTTTTTCCAGCTGTTCTTCCTGCATTTGGCAGCTTCAACTGTGTTACTTTTAGTCTGCACTAAGTGTTTAACTTCTTCGTATTTGTCTAGTATAGTTTGTTGTAAATTGTGCCGCTCTGCCTGTCTGTATGCAAGTCTGTGGACTCGTCCATGTCTGTGATTGGTCAGATGCTGCAAACACCTTCCCGTTCATGTGAACGCCTTCACAGCCAGACTGAGAAACCCTGGGTTGATTTAACCTGTTGATGATGATGTTGATGATGATGTTGATGATGATGATGATGATGATGATGATGATGATGATGATGATGATGATGATGATGTGAACTAGTTTATGTGCTTCGGGGAATCTCCCTGATCTGTTTGTCCAGACTGAACCCAAGAGGAAACTTTGAGGAGGTGTAGAGCCATCTGCTGGCTGACACGAGTTCCTGTTTACTGTTGACGCCTCTCTTAATGTGACATTTACAGGAGGTAGTAGATTAAGGACCTCCATTTAGTGGCTGTTCTGGTGCTTTTGTCATTTAAATTTCTGTTTTTCCAAGTACTTTACAGACATCTTGTCCAGGTTGAGATCATGGTGTTTCGATCCCCTTGCACTTCCTGTCCAAATGTCGACATGGTCTTGAACGACCTCCTAACAGTTTAATCTGAAATTTAATTTTTAAGAATTGTTTTTTATTGATGTATGGTTTTGTCTGTCATCCTGCTAATTGATATGACTCTGTGGTATTCCCCCTTTTATGCTGTTTGTTTTTGCTGTCTTCCTCCTTTATAAAGAGCTTTTATTGTCATACTTCTCATTACATGCATGTAAAGAAAAGAACGAAATACAATGCTTCTGGCGCTGTAATGCAACAGACAGCGTTGGAGGAAATATTCAGACCCTTTACTTAATTAAAAGTACTAATATCACACTGTAAAAATAATGTATTTATTTAAAAAGAAAAAAAAAAAATATATATATATATATATATAAATATATATATATATATATATATATATAAATATATATATATATATATAAATATATATATACTATATATATATACTGTATATATAAATATATATATATATATACAATTATATATATACAATTATCAGTACTGATTATATTCTTTAGAGGTATCAATAATATGTTAATAATAGTATAGTATACTTTGTTATTAAACAATATAAAGGCGTTAATATGTTAACATGGCTGCATTGATGCTAACTTGACGAATTTGATATTGCAGTTCTTCGCACTGACCACTAGAGGGCAGTGAACATGTTTTATATTGCAACATTTACCGGAAGTGTGAGTATGCTATAATGTTGCATTGACGTCATTTTGCCTAATTTAATGACGCAGTTCCTTGTTGTCACCACTAGAGGACAGTGAACACTCATGTTTTTAAATACACCTATTGTGTTTTTAGGACTTTATTCCCCAGTTTAAAACATTTATTAGAAAATTAAGGTAATCAAATGTAATAAGTTACATTACTTTTATGAAGTTATTAAAGTAGTTGTTTTACTGATAACATTTTTAAAAGGGAAACCTATATTTCTAGTAATTTTCCAACCACTGCCGTTGGGGTAGTTGCAGTTAAAGTTTCTGTTAAAAGACCAAACACCAACTATTGTCTCTTCTCACACATTTGGTGAAGACAAGGAACAAGAAACCATGTGGTGAAGACAAGGAACCAGAAACCTTGTGATGAAGACAAGAGACCAGTTCACTTCTCTGTGAACGGACAGAAAACAGAAAACCACAGATGACATTGGGCATTGTGTATTTGTTTTCTCACACTTTTCCAGGTTAATAAGGGGAACATCAGCTTCTTGCAGATGATCAACAACTTCACCAGTTCTGGTTGAAGCTCATTTCTGCCACAACAGCAGCTCTCTGGTAAGTCTGAGACAAAACTGATGTTTTAATATCTTAATTAACATCTCAAACTTATAATTAGACCTGAAGATTATAGGAAGTGCATTTATCTGGTTTATTCTAAGTACGTTTAGTACTTTAGAACAATTTTTGAGGTACTTTACTTGAGTATTTCCATTTTCTGCTTCTTCACAGGCTACTTCTACTCCACTATGTTTATTTTGTATCATTGTGGGAATACTGATTCAGCATTCCCACAATGATTCAACTTCTTCCACTATTTCTTCCGTACGTTTTTCGCAGTTTAACTACTCCTGCATACTTTCAGCTACAGAAACCGTTCGGCTATCAAAATATTCAGCTCTTTAAGGATACAAGTGCTATGACTTTTCTTGTTTCAATTATTTATACTTTTTAAAATGTTAAGCTTTTTCCACATTTTTTTTACAATGTAACTCAATGGAGAAAATCTTCAAATCGTCTTAAACCTACTCCACTTTGAAATGCTACTGCTTCCGCATACTTTCAGCTACAGACTTCATTTAAACTTTAAACGGGTTACAAGTCTTTGAACTATTAAGCTATGATTCAGCTTTTTGATAACATTTACAGTGTTTGATTTATCGCAGTTTACGTTTTATGAAATTTTCAGACAGTTTCAGATTTTATAATGGGTGTGTATTGCGTGGGTCATTAAACGCTACAGTGCGGGACATCATCGCTAGCGTGTGGGAACATTTTCCGAACAAATTGCTCCCTAACCCACAATTTTCACTCTTCATAGATAATCTTTTCATCAAATCACTTTCTGTGTAACAACTTATAGATTTTAAAGGTTCATTCAATGAAAATACTATTTCTTTCCAAGCACTTATAGTTTTAAAGGTTTATTTCACCCAAATACTACTCTCTCTCTCTCTCTCTCTCTCTCTCTCTCTCTCTCTCTCTCTCTCTTGCTCTCTCTCTCTCTCTCTCTCTCTCTCTCTCTCTCTCTCTCTCTCTCTCTCTCTCTCTCTCTTTCTGTCTCTGTTTGTGTTTAGCTATGCAGTTCATCTGTCTGATATACATACAAAGCATTTCTTCTTTCCGCCTATTCAGGAAAATTCAAATTGACCACTTTTGACAGTATTACAGTTTAGCTTCCTGCTTTTCTGGCAATGCATTTCAGCTCTTAGCTTCTTTAGGTAATGCAGTTCAGCTTCCAGCTCTACCAGTTGTACATTTCATCTTCTAGGGTTTTCAGCAGTGCAGTGCAATGCATTTGAGCTTTAACATTTTTAGGCAAGTCATTTCACATTTTTGCATTTTCAGCAATGCTTTGCAATAAATTTCAGCTGTCAGCATTCCCACGCATTTTCAGCAGGAAATGCATTTTCTAGTTTGTAGATTCAGATTTATCAGGCCAGCCATTAGGAATTATGGGCAGGGGGACAGACTTTCCAAATTGGGCGCCTCAACCATCCTGACTCCAGGTCGCCCAGTTTCATATGATATTATTATATTATATATTAGACAATATTCATATTCACTCCAACTTTAAAAATGAGCCCGCTAGAGGGTTTTATTTGCTAGTCTGCCTAGTTCCTCATCTTTGTACATTCAGCTTCGCCTGTCATAACTGCTGCTTCTCCAGAAATTTGTTCATTGCCTCTCTGATCCTTTCATTTTCTTGTTCTCTCTCTGTACCCTGACTTTTATTTTGTTGAGGCCCTGATCAGGTCTTTCCACAAGGATATGGAGTATCAAGCCAGTGGGAAACAGTGCCCAGCTAGGTTTCTTTTTTTTATAAAAGCCCAAATTTGGTGACCTGTGGTACATTCTAATGCTACTATTCCATCATATACACTGATCTTAATTAGTGTGTATTTAAATGACTGACTAGACTATCATTTGCGTTGTTGTTGTTATCATTATTATTATTATTATTATTATTATTATTATTATTATTATTATTATTATTATATCATCAGTGGTGGAAGACGTATTCAAATATTTTACTTCAGTAAAATAAGTAATACTACACTGTAGAAATACCCTGTTACAAAGTCAAGTACAAGTACAGAAGTATTATCATCAACATATACTGAAAGAACAAAAAGTAAAAGTACTCATTATGCAGAATAATATTGATGCATTACTGTGTTCATCACTTTAATGTTGCAGCTAGTAAAGATGGAGCTCATTTTAAAATTAAAATTATAAATATAATTTGTTAGTTGATTTATATTTTGTATTAATTAGGGCTGTCAATCTATTAAAATATTTAATCACGATTAATTGCATGATTGTCCGTAGTTAATTGCAATTAATCGCATTTTTATCTGTTCAAAATGTACCTTAAAGGGAGATTTGTCAAGTATTTAATACTCTTATCAACATGGGAGTGGGCAAATAGGCTTGCTTTATGGAAATGTATGTATATATTTATTATTGGAAATCAATTAACAACACAAAACAATGACAGATATTGTCCAGAAACCCACTGAGCCCGCTACAACCCGGTATAACATGTTATTATTGCGTTAATTTTGACAACCATAATATTAATAATCTAAATCTGCAAAGTAACAAGTAACTTAAGTTATCAAATAGATGTAGTAGTAAAAGTTTTAGTACGTCAAAATTGTACATAACTTGAGTAAAAGTACTTAGTTACAATCCTGTGTATCATAAAGGAAGAGAATGTAATATCCTTATTATGAAGTCATAATTTTGAGATCCAGTAGATTTTATAAACCTTTCCCTTTCTATCTATCTTATACTCATTTACCAGCAACATGGTATTCTAGTAAACTAAGTTATCAGTTGTGGTATAAGGGGTTAAACTTCTGCACAGAATTGTATTTTGTTGAATAAATGAACTGAATTATTTGTAGGAGAATTTAATTTGTGTCATTATATTTCAGGGTACAGAGCAGGAGAAACACAACTGGAGGAAACATAATCAAAAACTCAAAAGTTCATCTTTCCCAGGGCTGAAGAAGGGCGTCAAAACACGAGGTAGAAAACACGGGGAGGAAAGAGCCTCAGACGTGCACCAGAAAGAGACCAACAAGAGCACAGTGATCTCCTGGCTTCTGCAGCTCCCACTGACTCTGATTGTGAACGCGGCAAAATGACGTCGGCTGTGAAACAAACAAGAACAGAAAGAGAAGAATCGTGTTTCAGTAGAGCAGGCAGAGCGATCCGGAGAGCTCTGCCCAGGATCTGCAGGGATAGTTCTCCCCCTTCACCCGTCAACGCATTCTTCCCCCTTCATCCTACCACTAAGAGGTATCACAGGCGACCTCAGTCTGACACAGACCATGAGCGTTGTCATGGCTGTCTTCCTCGCCATCGTCATGGCTGTCTTCCTCGCCCTCCTCCTGGCTGTCTTTCTCGCCGTCGTCATGGCTGTCTTCCTCGCCCTCCTCCTGGCTGTCTTTCTTGCCGTCGTCATGGCTGTCTTCCTCGCCATCGTCATGGCTGTCTTCCTCGCCCTCCTCCTGGCTGTCTTTCTCGCCGTCGTCATGGCTGTCTTCCTCGCCCTCCTCTCTCCCTAAACTCTTCTACTATTCGTAAACTCCAAAAGAGAAAGACCAGAAGCCCCAGCTTCAGGAAAAAGAAAAAACATATGAAAGATTCCTCTGCTTCTACCACTGTTTCCCCTCACTACGTGTTATCTCGACCTCCACCTGGTACACTCACACAAGCAGGAATGACAAAAAGCCGCTCCTCTGCAGCAGGTTCTACTCCAGGAGTCAATCAGGATGATACCAGAGTAATAGAGCTGCATGCAACAGCTGGTTCTTCCACCGACGATGATTCAGACGCAAGTTATCACAGAGAAAAAGACTGGGATGAGTCTTCTAGTGGCGTCTGGTTGAGCCGCGCTGACCGGGAAACCCATAAACCTATAGGAATAAATCGTTCTCGACCTCCTCCTTTATCAGACCCTTACTTACATCTTCCAAGCAGAAAAGACACAGATGATGGTGGCCCCAGCTTTAACTCCAGTTATTCTGTCAGTATACCCCCCTGCACCCAGTCTATAGCCCCAACTGTTGCTGCCCCTCCATGTCTACGAGGCAGACCCACAGTCATCCAGGAGTCACCTGGAGGAAGCAGAGCACAAGATGCATTTGAGCCTATGCAGTCTGAAAATGAGCCGGAAGGTGACGGCGATGCCCAGGTAGAAACGGACGTTACAGCTGTGAACTGCTCCGTCATAAACACCCAGCCAGCCCATTCACACCTCCAAATCTTCTCCTTTCACAGCATCCCTTCATTGAATCAATCAACCTCTGTAAGCACCGGTAGAGGAGCTGGAAGCTTACCTAACATGCTGTTAGAAACCGGCTTTGAGGAGTTCACACCTGATGAAGATGAACACGATGGAACCTACAGGTTCCAGTGCTCCGGCCCAGGCCTGTACCAGTGCAGTGTGACAGGCCTGGTGTTTGACATGGAGGGAGAAGGGGTCCTGGTTTACAGGACTGTCCCTTGGAGCAGGAGGTTCCTGGTCCAGCATCACAAGAGGCCTGCAGGACCCCTGTTTGACATCAAATGTGTGCAGCAGTCGGTGTGTCGGCTTCATCTGCCGCACTGTGAGATCCGCTCCACAGGTGGAGGTGACTTCTTGTCCGTTGCTCATGTGATCGATGAGGGCGTTGAGTTCATCAGCCCTCATGAAATAACAGAAACTCACGTTATTATAAACATCACAGGGTTTTGTGGTGTCGGTATAGTCAAGGATGAAGACTCGCCAGCTGACCCGGTCCGAGCGCTGGTGCTGCTGTTCTACAAGCCTCCAGCTGATCCTGATCCTAAATCCCTCCTCAATGTGCTGTTGCTACCGAGGAACGTGATGCTCCAGGATGTGCTGCGCTTCAGGAAGCAGTCAGACGGAGATGAGCGCTACATAGAGACATCCCCACACTGTAAACTGCAACCACAGCAGGAATACTCTCTGTCCACTCGTCCTGAAGACGACTCGGTTCTGGTCCAACCAACAGAAGCAGAGTTTGACTGTGACAACTATGACAACTACTTCCCGTCATTCCAGGTGAGATTAAAAACCATCCTGACAGATATTAATCTGTTTTTGAGAGACACCAACAGCTCCCTCAGCATCTGGGAAAGGGAGGTTTGTCTTTCATCCACCGGAGGACGAAGGAGCGCTCTGAATCTGCCTCCTTCTGAGATGCTGATGGTCATCCGGAGAAGCTTCATCGCTAGGATATCAGGAGCTGTTCTCAAAAGTCTGATGGACAAACTGTTAGAGAAAAAGGTGATTGGTGATTCTGAGAGGGAGTCGGCGGACGTGATGCAAAACAATAGAGACAAAGCTCGTTGTGTGATCGACACAGTGAGGAAGAAAGGCGAAGCTGCCAGTTCAGAGATGATCGAGTTCCTCCGTGAGGCCGACCCCTTCCTTTGTGAACATCTGGGGTTGATCTGAAGCCAAATGGACAGCTGGTGCACGCAGTTTTCTGCAACACAATTGCCCAGTTTATTCATAAAAAGACTGAACATGAGAGGAAACTTTGAGGAGGTGTAGAGCCATCTGCTGGCTGACACGAGTTCCTGTTTACTGTTGACGCCTCTCTTAATGTGACATTTACAGGAGGTAGTAGATTAAGGACCTCCATTTAGTGGCTGTTTTGGTGCTTTTGTCATTTACATTTCTGTTTTTCCAATGACTTTACAGACATCTTGTCCAGGTTGAGATCATGGTGTTTCGATCCCCTTTCACTTCCTATCCAAATGTCGACGTGGTCTTGAACGACCTCCTAACAGTTTCATCTGAAATTTAATTTTTAACAATTTTTTTTTATTGATGTATGGTTTTGTCTGTCATCCTGCTAATTGATATGACTCTGTGGTATTTCCCCTTTTATGCTGTTTGATTTTGCTGTCTTCCTCCTTTATAAAGTGCTTTTATTGTCATACTTCTCATTACATGCATGTAAAGAAAAGAACGAAATACAATGCTTCTGGTGCTGTAATGCAACAGACAGCATTGGAGGAAATATTCAGACCCTTTACTTAATTAAAAGTACTAATACCACACTGTAAAATAATTCATTTATTTAAAAAGAATATATATATATATATATATATATATATATATTAATATATATATATATATATATATATACAATTACCAGTACTGATTATATGCTTTAGAGGTATCAATAATATGTTAATAATAGTATAGTATACTTTGTTATTAAACAATATAAAGGCGTTAATATGTTAACATGGCTGCATTGATGCTAACTTGACGAATTTGATATTGCAGTTCTTCGCACTGACCACTAGAGGGCAGTGAACATGTTTTATATTGCAACATTTACCGGAAGTGTGAGTATGCTACAATGTTGCATTGACGTCATTTTTCCTAATTTAATGACGCAGTTCCTTGTTGTCACCACTAGAGGGCAGTGAACACTCGTGTTTTTAAATACACATATTGTGTTTTTAGGACTTTATTCCCCAGTTTAAAACAGCTGTTAGAATGTTTATGTGGCAGGTGACACAGACAGGGAAAGGGGAGAGGCAACCATGAGGGAGGGTTGCTGATATGCTGATAAAGGGCTGAATACCTGCAGGAGGAACTCTGATTGAGGCATTGATAAAGGGCATTTCTGGTCTGGGTATCATCAGATAATCCGTAATTCTATGAATTCAAAAACGAAAAAACATTTTTTTTTTTTTTTTTTTTTCGTTTTAAACCAAAAATGGAATCAAGTGGTGCTCTGTTTGTTTTTTGTTTCCAAACAAAAAAAACAAATAAAAAAAACGATCCGATTTTAGTTTCTTCAAGTTTCTTTCTGTCACTTTCTCTTTTGAATCGAAGAGCGGGAAACGGCAGTCACGTGACCCGGAAGTGAAGGCAAACATGTCAAAATAAAAGCCAAGATGATAGTTTTGGTCATTCTATAAAAGTGTAACATTATTTAAGCACAGGATCGAGGTAACAGTAGAAGACGAATAGGCTAAATAAATACACAAATAAATACATACATAGATATTTCTTTGTTTTGTTCTTTTCATTAACACATGAATGTCTTTTATTTATGATAAATTACAGGGAGGGTCTCTACAGATGTTATTCAGATCTCTCATGTAATTGACAATGTTCTCTCTCAAACCCTCACTATGGGCTGTTTCTCTATGTCAGCAGGTGAGAAGCACTATGTGGCTACTCCTTTCAACACACCTGACACTTCCACCTGATCCCTTCACTCCGTTAGGAAGGCTGTAGCCGAGTAGTTCGACATCATGATAATGCTGATTTTTCAACAAGCGATTATGACATTAATGCCAGCTAGACAGAATAAAGCTCTGTCTGTCGTGACAATAGTACTGTACTGAAGGCCATTTCATCACTCCAGATACTGAAGATTTAACAGATACCTGCTATCTTCAGATGGCTGTAAAGAGTCACCCGAGTAAAGGAAAGGCCTTCAGCTCATAATAACAAACTATATGCTTATCTTGCATATTATTTTCATACACTAATTGGGATTCATGTTTAATATGAGTGGACAGTGACAACCAATTAGTTTCACTTTATTTTTAATTATTTATTTATTTCGAATATGTAACAAATACCTCCAGTAAAACTAAACAAGAATAACAAATAAAATGAACAGTAAACAATCAATTAACAAATAATCAACATAAATAAATATTACATGTCCCAAAAGAAGTTGGAAGAAGTATCTGGTCCTACACCTTCTCCATAACTCCAACAATTAACTCAATATTTATCATATATTCCTGTTTATTTCAGTTCCAACCATGGTAATGAAGTGATGTTTTTCACCGGTTGTCTACATTAGATCAGATGATCCTTTTTTATATGTTGATATGATATGATGTTGAGTGTTCCAGCAGCAGAAGGAGCTGTGGTATCTCTCTTTCACACACCGCAGGTGAAGGAGCCTGTCATAGAAAGACCTGTTTGACAACGCGTGGTGGGAAGCAGCACCTTTAGTCCATCTTCAGAACATTGTAGTTTCACCACAGCAGACTGACGTCACTAACATCCACCACCGTCGTATCATAATGACAGAGCCTAAAGTGAAAGAGCAGTCGGATTCTCTGAACACCACGGTTGTCTTTTCCTCAGTCCTTCTGAACTCTCCTTCTCATCTTTCCTTGACCTCATGACGTTCTCCATCGAGGTCAAGGTCAAAAGTGGTCAGGAGAAGACGTCTGGATGTCATTTTTTGACTTTTCTAACGCAACCAGGGGAAAAAATACACAGGAGACAAAAGGGCAGGGAAACAGGAAACACTGGGAAAACTGGAATGCCAGGTGATGCCATGACACGAAGGTAATACAGTTGCCTTGCCTTGTCTTGCCTACTTATACATTCTTTAAAAGGGAAAACCTACAATTTTAAAATAGCAATAGTGTCTGGGTTTTTTTTTGCAGTTAAAGTTTTCTGTTGAAAGACACAACATCAACTGCCATCCCACTGTACACTTATGGGGAAGACATTTTAATGTGTGGGTACCATTTTTATACAAGGAACCAGTTCACTTCTCTATGAACGGACAGAAAACAACAGAATCCTTTGTTTCGTCCACCTGCACAGATGACATTGGGCAGTGTGCATTTATCTTCTCACACGTTTCTAGGTTAACGAGAGGAACATCAGCTTCTTGCGGATGATCAACAACTTCACCAGTTCTGGTCAAAGCCCACTTTTGCCACAAAAGCAGCTCTCCGGTAAGTCTGAGACAAAACTGATGTGTTAATATCTTAATTAACAGCTCAAACTTAACCTAAAATTAGACGTGTGTTTGTGAGTTTGTGAGAAATGAAGATTATAGGAGGTGCATTTATCTGGTTTATTCTAAGTTAGGGGTGTGATGATTCACTCAGCTCACAATAGAGACACGAT
Source organism: Sebastes fasciatus (assembly GCF_043250625.1). Taxonomy (NCBI): domain Eukaryota; kingdom Metazoa; phylum Chordata; class Actinopteri; order Perciformes; family Sebastidae; genus Sebastes; species Sebastes fasciatus. The sequence goes on along the minus strand of NC_133815.1, from coordinate 2,531,038 downwards.
ATTGGGTTCACCATCTCGATACGATTCAATATTATAACAATAACTTTAACAAAACTTGAATGATGAAAATATATGACTGAGACACATAATGCAAAACGATGCTGTTGTTTGGGTCGTTTAACCCTAAATAACACATTACAATTTCATAAATGGAACTATAGGGCAAACAACAGCATTATGTGCCTCAGTCATATATTTTCATCATTCAAGTTTATGTAAAGTTATTGTTATAATATTGAATCAGACCTTAAACATCCGTACAGAATTGTATTTTATGTATTGTTATGTACCATTGTCCCTTTACCTTTATTTACCTTTATAAAATGTACATACTGTATATATATTTTTAGTACTTCTCATTATTACATAGTACATTCCTGTCTACACCTCTGTGTACATATATTACTTCTCATCATGTATATACATACTACATCCTGTTTACATTCAGTTTTCCCATCTGAAATACTATCTTCAACGAAATTTACATTGCCATTTTTATATTTACTTACTTATGTTTATATTTGCTGGAGCTGACAAATGACAAATTATGAACCTTGAACCTTTAATGAACTTTTTGTGGGATTTTAATTTTTTTGTAATTTTATTTCAGGGTACAGTTCAGGAGAAACACAACTGGAGGAAACATATTAAAAAAGACTCCCAGAGATTAATAAAAAAAGAAGTAAAGTTCATCTTTCCCAGGGCTGAAGAAGGGCGTCAAAAAACGAGGTAGAAAACACGGTGAGGAAAGAGCCAAATGAACACAGAGGTGAGTCACAGACGTGCACCAACAAGAGCACAGTGATCTCCTGGCTTCTGCAGCTCCCACTGACTCTGATTGTGAACGCGGCAAAATGACGTCGGCTGTGAAACAAACAAGAACAGAAAGAGAAGAATCGCGTTTCAGCAGAGCAGGCAGAGCGATCCGAAGAGCTCTGTCCAGGATCTGCAGGGGTAGTTCTCCTCCTTCACCCATCAATGGTGACATCCCCCTTCATCCTCAGCCAGACTACATTGGGTTTCACAGGCGACCTCAGTCTGATATAGGCTATGAGCCTCGCCGTCCTCCTCTATTTTACACAGACTATGAGCCTCGCCGTCCTCCTCAATCTGACACAGACTATGAGCCTCGCCGTCCTCCTCAATCTGACACAGACTATGAGCCTCGCCGTCCTCCTCTATTTTACACAGACTATGAGCCTCGCCGTCCTCCTCAATCTGACACAGACTATGAGCCTTGCCGTCCTCCTCAATCTGTCACAGACTATGAGCCTCGCCGTCCTCCTCAATCTGTCACAGACTATGAGCCTCGCCGTCCTCGTCAATCTGACACAGACTATGAACCCAATCAAGGTTTTTATAAATTTGACACAGGCTATGAACCCAATCAAGTTTTTTATAAATCTGACACAGACTATGAGCCTCGTCGTTCTCGTCAATCTGACACAGACTATGTGCCCAATCAAGGTTTTTATAAATCTGACACAGACTATGAGCCTCGCCGTTCTCCTCAATCTAACACATACTATGTGCCCAATCAAGGTTTTTATAAATCTGACACAGACTATGAGCCTCGTCGTTCTCGTCAATCTGACACAGACTATGAGCCTCGTCGTTCTCGTCAATCTGACACAGACTATGTGCCCAATCAAGGTTTTTATAAATCTGACACATACTATGAGCCTCGCCGTTCTCGTCAATCTGACACAGACTATCAGTCACTTAACGGTTGTTTTTGGTCTGAGAATCATGCTTTGTCTGACGCATCCTCTGAGCAGCCTCCCCGTCCGTCCTCCCTACCCTCTTTTCTTATTCGTGAACCTCGGAATAGAAGCCCCAGCTTCAGAAAAGAGAAAAAACATAACAAAGATTACTCTGCTTCTACGTCTGATTCCTACATGTCATATCGATATCCACCTCGTACACTCACAGAAACAGGAATGATAAAAAGCCGCTCCTGTGCAGCAGGTTCCAGAGAAATAGAGTGGTACAGGGAGGGGACGTCTGGTGAACTCTGGTTTGGCTGCTCTGACCAGGGAACCCGTAAACATAGAGGAAGAAATCGTTCTCGACCTTCTCCTTTATCAGACCCTTACTTGTATCTTCCAAGCAGAAAAGATACAGATGATGGTGGCCCCAGCTTTAACTCCAGTTCTTCTGTCAATATACCCCCCTACACCCAGTCTATAGCCCCAACTGTTGCTGGAGGAAGAACAACACAAGAGTCTGAAAGTGAGCCAGGAGGTGACGGTGATGCCTGTCGTCGCTCTCACAGCATCCCTTTATTGAATCAATCAACCTCTGCAAACACCAGTAGAGGAGCTGGAAGCTTACCTAACATGCCGTTAGAAACCAGCTTTGAGGAGTTCACGCCTGATGATGATGAACACGATGGAACCTACAGGTTCCAGTGCTCCGGCCCAGGCCTGTACCAGTGCAGTGTGACAGGCCTGGTGTTTCACATGGAGGGAGAAGGGGTCCTGGTTTACAGGACTGTCCCTTGGAGCAGGAGGTTCCTGGTCCATTATCACAAGAGGCCTGCAGGACCCCTGTTTGACATCAAATGTGTGCAGCAGTCGGTGTGTCGGCTTCATCTGCCGCACTGTGAGATCCGCTCCACAGGTGGAGGTCACTTCTTGTCCGTTGCTCATGTGACCGATGAGGACGTTGAGTTCATCAGCCCTCATGAGATAACAGAAACTCACGTTATTATAAACATCACGGGGTTTTCTACTTTCGGTACAGTAAAGGATGAAGACTCGCCAGCTGACCCGGTCCGAGCGCTGGTGCTGCTGTTCTACAAGCCTCCAGTTGATCCTGATCCTGAATCCCTCCTCAATGTGTTGTTGCTACCGAGGAACGTGATGCTCCAGGATGTGCTGCGCTTCAGGAAGAAGTTAGATGCAGATGAGCGCTACATAGAGACATCCCCACACTGTAAACTGCACCCGAAGCAGGAATACTCTCTGTCCACTCGTCCTGAAGACGACTCGGTTCTGGTCCAACCAACAGAAGCAGAGTTTGACTGTGACAACTATGGCAACTACTACCCGTCATTCCAGGTGGACTGGGAAACAGTAATGAAACATATCAAGCTGCTTCTTAGAGACACCAACAGCTCCCACGTCGTCTGGGAAAGACGAGTTTTTCTTTCATCCACCGGAGGACGAAGGAGCGGTCTGAATCTGTCTCCTCCTGAAAGGCTGATGGACATCCAGAGCAGCTTCATCGATGGGATATCAGGAGCTGTTCTCAAAAGTCTGCTGGACAAACTGTTAGAGAAAAAGGTGATTGGTGATTCTGAGAGGGAGTCGGCGGACGTGATGCAAAACAATAGAGACAAAGCTCGTTGTGTGATCGACACAGTGAGGAAGAAAGGCGAAGCTGCTTGCTCAGAGATGATCGAGTTCCTCCGTGAGGCCGACCCCTTCCTCTGTGAACATCTGGGGTTGATCTGAAGCCAAATGGACAGCTGGTGCACGCAGTTTTCTGCAACACAATTGTCCAGTTTATTCATAAAGGTGTATCTGTTTAAGTACAATGAATATAAGAGCTAAAGAGAGCTGGTTAGTTAAACTACGTTTCCTGTTGATGATAATGATGATAATGATGATGAGGATGATGTGAACTAGTTTATGTGCTTCGGGGAATCTCCCTGATCTGTTTGTCCAGACTGAACATGAGAGGAAACTTTGAGGAGGTGTAGAGCCATCTGCTGGCTGACACGAGTTCCTGTTTACTGTTGACGCCTCTCTTAATGTGACATTTACAGGAGGTAGTAGATTAAGGACCTCCATTTAGTGGCTGTTCTGGTGCTTTTGTCATTTACATTTCTGTATTTCCAAGTACTTTACAGACATCTTGTCCAGGTTGAGATCATGGTGTTTCAATCCCCTTGCACTTCCTGTCCAAATGTCGACGTGGTCTTGAACGACCCTAACAGTTTCATCTGACCGTGAACGTATGCCGTTCTGCTAATTGATATGAGTTTGTTGGAGGAAGTATTCAGACCCTTTAATTAAGTAAAAGTACTAATACCACACTGTAAAAAATACTCTACTAGTCCTGCATTGAGAATGTTACTTAAGACAAATTCATTGTCAGACAAATGTAGTGCAGTAACAAGTACAATATTTCCCTCTGAGATGTAGTGGAGTAGAAGTATAGTTAGTAAAGTAAAAGTACCTAAAATTTGTACTTAAGTACAGTAGTTGAGTAAATGTACTTAATTTCATTCCACTACTGGGAATAGACATTCAATACATGTTAAGAGAAATACCAGCAATTTTATATTTTAAAAAAGCAGTGGTAAAAAAAGACAATAGTGGTCGTGTCTAGAAGATCTGCTCTAGAAGAACTCTTGCAAGACTCGCTGCCCAACGACCTATCATAACCTTTCACTATTCAAGGTCAGTGCCTAACCTTAATCATTCCAGGTCAATGCCTAACCTTAACTATTAGAGGTCAATGCCTAACCTTAACCATTAGAGGTCAATGCCTAACCTTAACCATTCGAGGTCAATGCCTAACCTTAACTATTCAAGATTAATGCCTAACCTTAACTATTCAAGGTCAATGACTAACCCCAATCATTCCAGGTCAGTGCCTAACCTTAACTATTAGAGGTCAATGCCTAACCCCAATCATTCCAGGTCAGTGCCTAACCTTAACTATTAGAGGTCAATGCCTAACCCCAATCATTCCAGGTCAGTGCCTAACCTTAACTATTAGAGGTCAATGCCTAACCTTAACTATTCAAGGTCAATGCCTAACCCCAATCATTCCAGGTCAGTGCCTAACCTTAACTATTCCAGGTCAATGCCTAACCTTAACTATTCAAGGTCAATGCCTAACGTTAACTATTCAAGATCAATGCCTAACCCCAACCATTAGAGGTCAATGCCTAACGTAACCATTCCAGGTCAATGCCTACCTTGTCTTGTCTTTATGTGTCTTGTTCATAATGTTTTGTTTGGTCTCGGATTATAATGTCAGCTTTTAAATGTAAAAAATGTAAATGTAAATACCTTGACAGCAAAAAAAAAAAATGATGAGGAAAAAAATGTAATGTACTTGTACAAAATAAAAGAACATAACACTGAAATGTATGGTTTAACTTGTATTTCTATGGTGTTACTTGTATTTCCAATTTTAATGAACGCAGCATTGCGTCACAGAGCTCTCAGCCAATGGCTGTTGAGAAGAGGCGTGGCTCAATAAACCTGGTGACCCCTGCCCTTGCTGGCTGTGGCCTCACAATCTCATTCATTTAGCAGACTGGATGGTTTCACAGCCTTTTGTGCATGTTTTTCTTGGCAAAGTGACGCTGTTTATCGTTCACTAACTAAAATCAGAGGTGTCCTGCTGCAAGGTGAACAGCTGACACCTCTGCCAATGCTCTCACCTGAGCTGTCAGAAGGTGGAGAAGGAGGCAGCAATTCAATTAAATTCAATTCAATTAAATTGCTTTATTGATCATGACTGTCAGGTGAACAATATTGCCAAAGCGTCAATTCAATAATAATAACAAATATAAAAAAAGAACAAAATAAAAACAAAAACATATATATACATATATACAATTCATTAAGCATTCATTGTTGTGTAAATAAAACAAACAAACAAATAAAAAACAATAACAATATATTGCAATATCAAATGATAAATGTAAAAAAAAACATGAAGTAGAGGAGTAAATAAAAGGCAGAGTGTGAGTTACATCTATTATATGTTGGGTTTTTTATATACAATTCATTAAGCAAATTACAATATATAGATATTTAAAAAGAACATGCATGTAAATGGAAGAAAATAATAAAGAATTAATGTTTGTTGTGTCAATAAAACAAACAAACAACTAAAAAACAATTAATAACAATATATTGCAATATCAAAGGATAAATGTAAAAAAAAAAAAAAAACATGAAGTAGAGGAGTAAATAAAAGGCAGTGTGAGTTACATCTATTATGTGTTGTTGTTGTCTCTTCGGCTGTGACATGCACTGACATAACCTGCAGCTTCTATGCCATGACAGCATCTCTTTTATTGAAACAGCATCTCTTTATTGAAACTAGGGACAAAATGACCTGCCTTCACATACCCCATAAACTAAACAGAGCACAGCTATAAAAAGATGTTAATTTATTTCTATTAAACGTTTGCTCATCGACATCAACATGACACTGGTTGAGAATTAAATATAAGTCTGGTGGTTAATAATTCAGCTGTCTCTATCATCAAGATGTTTTGCTTTTTATTCCTTTGACACATGAGAGAACAAAGAGAACCTATCCACATGCTCCTGTTGCAGTCTCATTGGCTAGCACCTAGTGATGTGTTAGTCACGAACGAGCCGGTTCAAAGAGCCGGCTCTTTTAAGTGAACGACAAGAGCCGGCTCCTGTCCGAGAGCCGTTTTTTTTTTCTTTTTTCTTTAAAGGTCCCATATCATGCTCATTTTCAGGTTCATACTTGTATTTTGTGTTTCTACTAAAACATGTTTACATGCTGTAATGTTAAAAAAAAAACACGTTATTTTCCTCATCCTGTCTGCTTAAATATACCTGTATTTACCCTCTTTGTCTGAAATGCTCCATTTTAGTGCATTTCAACGGAATTGAAACGGAATTGCGTTGCCGAGCAACAATTTGGGTCCATGTTGACTTCCTGTCAGCTGATGTCATTAACATACACTGCAACCAGGAAATAAACTGGGACACATTTAGAATGTTTACTTTTAAAACCGTGTAATGGTCTAAATATTTTATATTTGTGACATCACAAATGGACAGAAATCCTAACGGCTGTTTCAAACAGACAATTTCTGAATACGGGCTGTGTGTATTTCTCCGTATATTGAGTGCTTTGATACTTTCACAGTATTTATAAAGCACTGTGCACACTATGTTCACCCATTCACTCTCCATTATTGTTTTTATCATTTTTTTTATACCTTTATCTCTCCTGTGTTTCACTCTGTTTGCTGATGTTGCTGCTTTGACACCTGAATTTCCCTCCGGGGATTAATAAAGGTTCATCTTATCTTATCTTATCTTATCTTATCTTATCTTATCTTATCTTATCGTTTAAAAAAATGAAAGCATCCTCACCAGCGGCATCACGGTCTGGTTTGGGAATGCTACCCAGGCTGAGAGGAAATCGCTGCAGCGAGTCATAAAAACTGGAGAAAGAATCATTGGCTCTAATCTCCCCTCCATGGACATGATATACACCCAGCGCTGCAGGAGGAGGGCACAGAGCATCCTGAGGGACAGACACCACCCAGCTCACTCTCTGTTCAGGTGGAGGGAATCAGGACACAACCTGAGGCACCACAGGCCAGAGAGCATCTCCACTCACAGAGCACGCTTTCACAACAGCTTCTTCCCAGCTACGATAAGACTGGTGGCAAAGGACGTTAAAGAGGGACACAAATACCCCACACCTCACCTCACCTCCATACCATTATTGACACACAGTACACCTGAACTGAATGGACTGTAATGCTGTGTAACATGCTGCCTTCCACTGTGTAATTGTCTGAAATATATTAATTATTTATTTTTTTAAATATTTTTGAGAGTTAGAAGTTCTTTTAACATGGTCATGGAGCATATATAATATATACTGTATATTTGTATTCTGGGGGTATCGTTACTATGCAGAGGGTAGTTTAGTTTATTTATTGACTACACTGAGGGCGCTTTATATTTTAATAATTATTGTGTTGAGTTGAATGTGATACTTATTTTGTACTGTAATTACCTTGTGCCTTTTCTACCTTTTTTTCCTTTCTTAAATTTGACTCGGTGTAAACTGCTCAGAATTCCAATGTACTTAGGTGCAAATGGCAAATAAAACTCTTGAACTTGAACTTATCTTATCTTAGTCTATGAAAGTGCACTGTGTGCATTATTATCTGTCCTGCAGATATATTGAATAATTTAAGTGATATATGTGCAAACATACTAATCATAGGTCAAAACAGCTAAAGCTAAATTTGGCTGAATTTGGGAGCCGAAAGAACCGGCTCTTCTTTTTAGTGAGCTGAGACAAATGATCCGGCTCACTACAACGAGCCGTAATTCCCATCACTACCAGCTAGCACCGTGATAGAACTCGACCAATCAGGTGACAGCACACTGAGAAGCCCCCCAACGTCCTCTCCTGTGATTGGCCCGGAGCGTTTGGCGCCTCTTGAATCTGCTGCAGCCCGTGCAGTGGGCGGTTAGTGAGGACGGAGAGCAGCAGTTTGAACCGGAGCGGAGAGACGGAAACACCGAAACTACATTAATCATTAGGTGGAATTAAACCTACAGAAACGCTGTCTTCAACGCTAAACAACAGGTTAAAAGTGGAGGTAACGGCGGGTTGTTTTTGTTGCGTTAGCCGACTCTGGTGACGTAAAGCCGGTCAGAGGGAAGCGGAGCTAACTGCTAGCTGCTAGTTAGCCGTGGAGCTAACGCTACAGCTAACAGGCTAATCCCTCCAACAGCAACACAAAGGACGAGTCTGCTCAGAGTGTTTGTTGTGTTTCCACTGCGTTGGATGAGGACTGAGCCTCCTGAGCAGGTAAGAGGAGCTGTCACAGTGCTGCTGGCTTTGGTTGCTGATTCAAATGGTCCTTCTCTTTGTTGGAAGCCTCAATCTTTGTTTAACTAACCAACTGTGCGTGGTGCTCTGGAAGAAAATAGCCAGGACGAAGTAAACTTTGTCATTTTTTTAAGAAACCCACTACAGTAATCTCTGAGTAGCTTACTAGTAGTAGTATCTTCTTTTTACATTTTATTTAATTTATTAATTAATTATCATTATAATTTGTATTATTATCTTTTTTCTTCTATTTATTTATTTATTTATTTATATATGTATATATATATATATATATATATATATATATATTTATTTATAAATATATACATATATATATATTTATTTATTTATATATATATATATATATATATTTATTTATAAATATATACATATATATATATTTATTTATTTATATATATGTATATATTTATAAATATATACGTATATGTATATATGTATAAATATATACATATATACATATGTATATATTTATAAATGTATACATATATATACATATATATATATATATATATATATATATATATATATGTATATATTTATATATATAAATATGTATATATATATATGTATATATTTATATATATATATATATATATATATGTATATATTTATATATATATATATATATATATATATAAATATGTATATATTTATATATATATATATATATATATATAAATATGTATATATTTATATATATATATATATATATATATATATATATGTATATATATATATATATATATATATATATATATGTATATATATATATATATATATATATATGTATGTATATATATATATATATATATATGTATATATATATATATATATATATATATGTATATATATATATATATATATATATATATGTATATATATATATATATATATATATATATATGTATATATATATATATATATGTATATATATATGTGTATATACACACATATATATGTATATATATATATATATATACATATATATGTGTGTGTGTGTGTGTATATAAAGCCAAGGGAAACACATTTAGAGGGGATGGAAAACTCCAAGCTATCATTAGCTTGAAGCTTGCTTGTTATTTGTTTGCTAGCTCACCCAGTGAATAGAAATGGAATAGAAAGCCTTTTTTGTGATTGTACAGAAAAACAACAAATAAGGAGCTCTAACGTTACTCGTGATAAGTGAAGGCACAGGAAGACCACAACAAAAACAAAACAACTTCAGCAAACAAACACCCACAGCCGACAACACATGTTCTAAAATGATAAGTAAGATAAATAAATACAATGTACTTTTGCAGGAGAATAAGTGTATTTATTGCACTAGTATGAATGTAGTTATTGCACTAGTATGAATGTAATTATTGCACCTGTGTGGATGTAATTATTGCACTAGTATGGATGTAATTATTGCACAAGAGCCAGCTTCTAAGTGTATTCTAGGTGTATAGTAAGATGATGAGTGAGAGATGGATCTGTGTATAGGGTGCTCTTGAAACTGAGGCGATTATTGAACTTTGTATATTAATGTCAGCATCAATATGTGTCATCTTGGGGGGTTGTCACACGGTGAGTGCTGAGAAAAAGTAAAAACTCCACCCTCTCTCTGATGTAAAAAAAATCACCCTGTATTCGTTTGTCTATGGACAGTGGTGGAAGAAGTACTCTGATACTTTACTTAAGTAAAAGTAGAAATACCATAGTCTCAAAACACTCCATCACAAGTAAAAGTCCTGAATTCAAAATGCTACTTAAGTAAAAGTACAGAAGTAGGCCTATTATCAGCAAAAAGTAGGAGTAAAAGTAGATCTACTCATCGTGCAGAATGTCTTTTTTAAAAGTGTAATATTATTATAGAATATTATTCTGATTTTATCGCTAATTGATACATCTAAGAGCATTTTAATGCGTGTGTAATATAAGTTTAGCATAGGTTTGAAAAATGTAAATACTCAAGTAAGGCTGTCCGTGACCAAAGAAATTTCTTAGTCGACTAACGCGCATACGATTTTGTCGACTAGTTGATTTAATCAACAGATCTGTGAAACTGAGTTTCTTCACAAAGAATCACACAAAAGAACCACGTTAGATCTTGTGTTTACCAGAGATGCGCTCATAAGTTTCTTAGAAATAAGTCATTCAGCATGAAGAAACCATAAAAAAATTACCAATCGACTCAAGAAATCTTAGTCGACTAAGACCAGGACGACTGATTAATCGACTAAGAGGGGGCAGCAGCAGCAGCAGCAGCAGCAGCAGCAGCAGCAGCAGCAGCCCTATACTCAAATAAAGAACAAGTACTGTATGTCAAAATTGTACTAAAGAACAACAGTACGTGAGTAAATGTACTTAGTTACATTCCACCACTGTTTATGGGTGCGGTATTCAGCCACTTGCCTCACACTAAAAACTCAAAACATCATATGATCTGCAAGGATAGAGTTGTCCATAGTGCTGATACATGACCCAGGAATATGTTGTCTGTTCTGTCAAACAGCCACAGGTTGATAAGGAGGATCATATAGACTCTGTTTCCAAGCTAAAACTTTTGCAGAGTAATACATCAGCCCTGCAATGAATCCTACCTTCATTTGAAACTGTTTTAGAAAGGTGTCGATTCAATTTTAAGGTAATTTTTGAGGCTGCAGTTTTGGTGCTGTTGAGTTGTACTGAGAGGTGGTTGTAATATTCTGTCCACAGCATTTATATCAATGAGGGCAGACTAGATAACAGATTTATCTCATAAACTGGAAGATCATATTGGCTGAAAGTATGCATAATAAATACCCTGTGCATTGCCAGCAAAACGTACTTGACTTGGCAGGGGGATTTTACTGAAACCTCTCCATTTTCATTTGCACACTTAATTGCTTGTAATGTCAACTCAGTCTGTGGTTTGGAGGTAGCAAAATGTGTCATACCAGTGCAGTCCTCCACATCTCTTACAATCTGGCTCATATCTTACCGGCATGTCTCCATGACAGCCGTCTGACATGTCTGATCGAAAGTGTGAGATCTCAGTCAGACCAGCCAGGCTGGTAGGCAGCGACTCACGCTGACTTCCCGGGGTGGCAAGCAGATCCTGTTGGACAGACGACTGTTGTATTTTACACAGAGAGTCGTGAAAAAAACAAAAGTGAACACATTCATTTCCTGTTCCTCCAGTTATTAGCAGATTTGCCACAGGGTTTATCCTGTCAATCCTGTCACCTGCATTTTTGAACCTTCTCCAATGTTGACACGTGAAAACAGAAGTGAGAACTGAGTAGAAGTGGGTTTTTTTATTTATTGTTGCTGTGTGTCTTTTAGCCAGTCTGGTTCCACATATCTCACAGCCCACCTTTTTTGATTTTTCTTTCGCTATAATTCAAATGGAAAACAAAAAATAAATTGGCAGTGAGTCTGTTTATCGGGTTGTTTCTCTAACGTAGTGATGCAGGCATGTTTGCTTACAAAATTCATTTGATAATATGCTGTGATCAGTTGACATTTCCCTGTCCATATGTTTGATTAAGTTCTAAGTAAGTTAAATCCTCAGATGCATAGCAAACTACGGAAAATAAGCAAATGATAAGGAAAGCTCCTGCACACTCAAAGATTCAACAAAAAGTGTAGTGAACAGACTTTCCCGTTTTCCTTACTTAAACAGAGTTGTGATATGTGTGGGCATTGTTTATTACATTTAAATCGCAGATATAAACCACTGTGTGTTTGTTTTTCTTCTTTCTGTTAAACCAAAGCAATATGGCAGCTTGAAATGACATACTATTTCCTTGCTTTTCTTATATGATGCAAAACAATAAGAGTATTTTATATTTTTGTTTTGTATAAAATCATTAAGTGAATTTCAGGCTGCCTGGGGAGGGGATCTATAAGTCCTGGCTAAGACTGAAAATATGAAATGTAAAAGCATTCAGTGTGTAATAATCCTGTTTGCTCTGCAGGTTGATCATGGTGCTGACAGGGAAGCGCTCGGAGAAGGGTCCCGCCTGCTGGAAGAGGAGGGTGAAGTCTGAGTACATGAGGCTTCGGCAGCTCAAACGCTTCAGACGGGCCGACGAGGTCAAGGTTTGTCCACGCACACCGACCTTCACATCATGCAGATAATCAGAGATGTCATTAACAACCCATTAACAACAGAAAAAGGGCTTTTCTTAACTGAGTGTAGATGTTTGTAAAAACTGCCATAAGCTCTGGCAGCTCTTTGTCGTTTCCACGTGTAGAACAGTTCCCCCAACAAGTCCAAACGAAAACAATCTTCACCACAGCACATGATCTTCATTAGAAGATGATGGATTTTGCACACAAATTGTAGATGTTCAAATTTCCTTTGTTTTCTGAGCATTTAAAGGACTTCTCGTCCACGTTAGCTTAAAAGTTAAGGTTCAAATCCATGGCCTTGATTTAAATTAGACCAGGGATGACGATCCAATCTAAAAGATCGGTATCCGGGCCGATCAAGGCATTTTTTAACTGATCGATATTGGCTATTGAGCCATACTAAGCCTGATCCGATCCTTTGTTTTATGTTACTTAGGTGTTTTTACTCATGAAGCTTTCATGCACAGCAACGCAACGAGTGCAGCCATCATCAACTCTCCTTTCACTGTCCGTCTCTTCTCCACTCCGTTGAGCTCAGTGTGTGTAAGAGCAGGGGCTATTCAATTGTAAAGCATAAAGATTGGATTAAACTTTAATTTGCTTGAAGTGTGCAATGTGCAGCTGTATTATCTTGGAAAATAGAAGTATCGGATCGGGACTCAGTATGCACAGATACTAGATATTAAATGACTGATAGGGGACAAAAATACTTGTTCGGGACATCCCTAATTTAGACTTTTAATCTGGCATATACTTTACAATAAAATCCATACACAGTTCTCTTACTAAAAGTCTCAAATCATGGAAAGCAGCAACAGGAAATATCAAGTTTGCGTGCCAACATTGCTCGCACTCTCATTTCCTCTTTACGTCAGCAGTGTTTTGTCCTTGTGATGTTTTGTTTATGTTTGCAACTCTCCCATTTGTGTGGTCAGAAATCACTTTGGATACCTTTTAGAGTTAGATAAGCCAGCGTAGCCTTAAATCCAGTGATTAGATTTATGAGAAATGTTTATATAAACGTACATGAAATGGTGTTAAATTGTCCAGATGGAGAGGAGGTGGTACTTTTAAATCTGGCTGGTAGCCGAGACTTGGAAAAGCCTGCTTTTATACATCAATAATCAGACACGATGGCCACTTAAACATGGTAGTGAAGTAATGTTTTTATCACTTACTTGGTGCATCATTCTTTCAGCCACTGCTTTTACAGTGGAAGGTCCTGTGAACAATCAACTGTCAGCATCCTGTCAAATGATGACACATTTTGGCTGCTGGCTGATAATGTTTCTCGTCTTTTGTTCTTTGCAGTTTATTTAAAGATCTTTTTAACTCTTCCAGAGCATGTTTAACACCAACCGTCAGAAAATCACGGAGCGAACTGCCACTTTGAACAAGGAGTGGACGACCAGGCGAATCCAGCCAGTTCACATCATGACGTCTGTCGGCTCCTTAAGGGGCACCCGAGAGGTCGGTGGTTTAACATTGTTCTCAGCACATTGACATGTAGGAAAATGTCTCTGTGAAGGTGTTGGAGAAAGTATTCTGACTGCACCTTTTCTCTACAGTGCACAGTGGACAGCGGTTTCTCTGAGTTCCCCCGGCAGGTCATCCCCCTGAAGACTCTTAACGCCGTGGCCTCAGTCCCGGTCATGTACTCCTGGTCGCCGCTGCAGCAGAACTTCATGGTGTGTATGAGCGTGTAGTATTTGTGCTTAGTTGTAGAAGTGAAACAATGGCATCAGTGATTTATCAGTGGGTGGGTCCATTTTAACCACAGTGTGAAATGTTTGTTGTGCATTTTTTGCGTCAGGTGGAGGATGAGACGGTGCTCCATAACATCCCCTACATGGGAGACGAGATCCTGGACCAAGATGGTACTTTTATTGAAGAGCTCATCAAGAACTATGACGGCAAAGTCCACGGAGACAGAGGTGAGTGTCAGTGGACACGCGGAGGTTAGAGGGGCTGTAGCGACTACTATCAGTTAAGAAGCTGCTAAGAGGCTGAAGTAGGCTCTTGACTGTGTGATGCGTTCCAAAAAGTCCAGATGTGTTTTACTGTTTATTGAATTAAAGTAATTACAAACAATAACATATGCTAACTGGATTAACTGCAGTATGTAACGTGAAGAGACGGTCAACAGAAAATATCCGAGTCTATCTCACCCTCTTTGTCTAACTGCCACCAAACCGCACCCCTGTGTCAATTACTGGAAGTGTTAACCAAAAAAAATGTGTGCAGCCTAAACAAATAATGATAATAAATAAACAACAGGATAAATACACACTTTGGCTTCTACAGTGGGTATGATGAGAACTTGTTGAGAACTTCTCATTTTGGTCATTTTCTTCATGGTTTAAGAAACAAAATAAAATAAATGTCTGCACTACAAGCATCCTCTATCAATATCTGAGTGGGTATTCTGACCGAAGATAGCACTGTGTTAAAAATAAGCAAGGGGGTGTAGCTAGTGAGAAGATGAAATGTGATTCAGGAAGTCCAGTTTGAGTAAAGGATATCAGACAGCAAAACTCTGCACAGCAGTTTATAATACTAGCAAAGTAAGCAAAATTGTGTTTTGCAGAGTGCGGCTTCATCAACGATGAGATATTCGTGGAGTTGGTCAGCTCTCTGTCACAGTACAGCGACAACGAGGATGATGAGGAGGAAGAGCAGGACTTCAAGGTTGAGAAGATGGAGTTGTGTGACGGCAAGGAGCATCCAGAGGACCCCCGCAAGGACGGGCTCATTAACAATGAGAGTAAGTCCATCAGTGATCACCACGCATTCCCGTAGGGTCACGTGAGCACGGTGGCTGAATGCAACCGTTTTGTTTGATGTGTTTACTCTGTTTTGATTGATTGTGAACGTGCCATCAGGCTGCAGTTATATCTATCTAGTGAACCATCTGTGTAGGATTTGGCTACATTTCGCGGTGAGGTTGCAGATTGAAACCAACTGAAACTTCTCCCGTGTCGTCTCCAGGCCGAACCAGCAATGACGGCACCAAGAAGTTTCCCTCTGACAAGATTTTTGAAGCCATCTCCTCCATGTTCCCTGACAAGGGCTCCACTGAGGAGCTCAAAGAGAAGTTAGTGGGCTTTGTTTGTATGCGACTGTGTTAGCGTTGTGACAGTAACAGGGACAAATTCATTTCATATGGAAACTGGATACAGAGTCAATAATAGTAAAAATGAATACAAGCTAGTATGACATGATCGGTACCAATGGATTCATTAGGTTTTCTAGTTTCATATGATGCCAGTATCTTCACTCTAGATTTAAAACTGAGTCCGCTACAACCTCCGAAAGATCGATATGTAGGTCTGCATATGTTTTAATCTTAATCATTGTTGTTGTTCATAAAACCCTGCAGACTGTAGGTAGGTTTCTTGATTTTTCTGAGTGTGACTTCCCTTATTCCATTGTTAAGAAACGGCAGGTGTTTCCTCTTTACATGAGAGTGAGTCGTGTTTACTCCATTTATAAATGTGATGCGTCTACTTTCTTATAAGAAAAGATGTCTTTTCTCTTGACAGTTAATTAGATGTAGTTTTCTTTCTTCCTCAAGAACAAAACCGGTGATTATGAGCTTGTTTGACAGGATGAAAAATGGTGTTTTGACCAGGGAGAATCAGTAGAAACCCTGGTGTTTGTGCTTATATGTCTCAGTATTTTTTGTCTGTAGTTCATGACTACAAGCAGCTTTTATTTGTGTGTGTGTGTCTGTCAGGTACAAGGAGTTGACGGAGCAGCAGCTGCCCGGCACGCTGCCCCCCGAGTGCACGCCGAACATTGACGGTCCAAATGCTAAATCCGTGCAGCGCGAACAGAGCCTGCACTCTTTCCACACTCTGTTCTGCAGACGCTGCTTCAAATACGACTGCTTCCTCCACCGTTAGTACACACACAAGCACTACTCAGGCATAACACGGAGCTATGAGCTAATTTAATTATAGAATTGCAATCTTATTAACTTAAGAAAGTAACTCTGATATGCTGGACTGATATTGGCAAAACAGGACCGTGCTACATGAACGGGAGCAAACATTTTCACTGGAATGGTAAAATTCAAAAGTTGATCTGATGGCCTTAAGACTTCACAGTGCACATCTCTTCCATCTTATCTCCTTTAGCTTTCCATGCAACTCCAAACACCTATAAGCGTAAGAACTTGGAGAACATGGTGGACAGTAAACCCTGCGGCATCGACTGCTACATGTACCTGGTACAGGTGAGTCCACTAATTGTCCCATTTAAGGTGTCAGACATTCACTAAATATCACAGCTTTTATTCTGTTTCTATCGTCATTGGTCTATTAGACAAAATTGGAAGCAAAAGGTCTTTTTTTTATATATTTAACTGAAGAATTACCTGATGAAAATATTAATCATGCTGTGATTACTCAGGATGGGATGGTGACCGAGTTCCCCGCGGGCGTGGTTGCCGAGCGGCCCAAGACGCCCTCCAAACGCACGGTGGGCCGCCGCCGCGGACGACCGAGCAGCAACAGCCGGCCCAGCACCCCCTCTGTTTCCTCGGAAACCAAAGACACAGACAGCGACCGCGAGGGCAGCAAAGAAGACGATCAAGACAACGATCGAGACAACGACAAAGACGACGAAGACAAGAAGGACGAGAACACCAGCAGCTCAGGTACAACCTCTTAAGTAATAAAGAAGCTGCCATTAAATTTGGGTCCCCTTTGGGGAGAAACAACCCTGTAGGAAAACCCAAATCTAAACCGACTTAAAGGCGACAAGCAACATTCTTGGTTCCTGGAGTTTCTCTTTAACAGCCGTGGCTGAAGGCATTATGTTTTAGGGTCGTACCATTCTCATGAGCGCTATATCTCAGAAACGCCCAGAAGGAATTTCTTTAAATGTGGCACAGACATGGTGAAGGTCACTGTGACCTCAAGTCCCTCCCATTCTCGTGATATCTCAGGAACGTCTTAATCTAATTTCTTTAAATTTGTCGCAAACATCCATCTGGAGTCAAGGATGAACTGATTAGATCTTGGTGGTCAAAGGTCACGGTGACCTCACAACACACTTTTGATATATTACGTCTGATATCGATCAATATATCACGTCTGATATCGATCAATATATCACGTCTGATATCGATCAATATATCACGTCTGATATCGATCAATATATCCCTGAGGTTCTCAAAAACTTCTTGGTCCTCTGCGGAAATTCCTGCCCTAAGTGCGTATGTTCTGTATGTGCAGAGGGTAACTCGCGGTGTCAGACTCCAGTGAAGATGAAGCTGATCGGTGAGGCTGAAGCGGTGGACTGGAGCGGGGCTGAAGCCTCTCTCTTCAGGGTTCTCATTGGGACATACTATGACAACTTCTGCGCCATCTCACGGCTCATAGGCACCAAGACGTGCAGACAGGTGAGTCGTCAGTGACATCTAGTTTGACTTTTACTAGCAGCTTATTGTCCATTTCTGTTTTCATTTTATTAGACTTTTAGTTGACAATATTGTTCACAAATTGTTGTAAACACGGTGGAAAGAAATGAGATGCATACGATTTTTTGAGTCACCAGAAACTTCTTTAGAATATTAGATCTCTCTTAAAATTAAAAACATACTGCACCGCGACAAAGTCTATAAGGACAAGTTCCTAAAACGTTATCTTGGCCGGTCCTGCAGGTTTACGAGTTCAGGGTCAAGGAGTCGAGCATCATCGCTCGGGCTCCTGCTGAAGACGAGGACACACCGCCGAGAAAGAAGAAGAGGAAACACAGACTGTGGGCCACTCACTGCAGGAAGATCCAGCTGAAGAAAGGTCAGAGGTCACTTCAACACTATTGTTAACTGAAGGAAACAGAGTTATTAATGTGGACCATCCAGAAAAGAAGCCAAACATATTGGTTCACTAAAGCACTGGCTCCCAACCTGGGTGTCCCTGCCCCTACTAGGGGTCGCCAAAGCTTCACAGGGGTCAGAAGGCCTTTTTTTTTTTTTTTTACAGTTAGCTTATATCTCAGCATTTCCTTAATTTTTTGCAAGGGCAAAAGCACTTTAGTCTTGTCACAGCATCCTCTGCACCCCGAGTCACAAAGTCAAATATAATCTATGAGAAGTAAAGTGGAAAAGTATGGACATTTTTAAATGGAAAATGTGTAGAAACCCTGTGATTTGAAAACATCCAGTTTGACCTCCGCATCTCTTTGAACTCCTTACAGATGGCTCGTCCAATCACGTGTATAATTACCAGCCATGTGACCACCCGCGGCAGCCCTGTGACTCCTCGTGTCCCTGCGTCACCGCTCAAAACTTCTGCGAGAAGTTTTGCCAGTGCAGCTCTGAGTGTAAGAACACACACACACACACACACACTCCTGACTGACGCAGCTACTGTATATTCCTGCAGATATTAAATTAACTTCTTTAACTCTTCTGCCGTGTGATTGCAGGTCAGAACCGTTTCCCAGGTTGTCGGTGCAAAGCTCAGTGCAACACCAAGCAGTGTCCGTGCTACCTGGCAGTGAGGGAGTGTGACCCCGACCTCTGCCTGACCTGCGGCGCTGCAGACCACTGGGACAGCAAGAATGTGTCCTGCAAGAACTGCTCCATTCAGAGAGGCGCCAAGAAGGTTTTTGTTGTTTTGTTTTTTCATCTTAGACCTTTAACCATAATTACATACAACACTTTAAACTTGAATTTTCTGAGCACAACAATATGTGTTCAGTAGCCAAATATCCAACACCTACGTTATCGTTAAAAAGTTATGAATCAACTGTTATATTGATGTTCTTCTTTTCTTCAAAAACAGTATAATTTAGACATCAAATCATCTTACATTTGAAATAGTCTTGGCCCGAAAAAAAGAAGAATTAAATCATTTAAACTTCCATTTAGTCCCGACAGTGTTGCATGACGGGAGAATACTGTTGAACTTGGATGTTGAATTAGTTTTCCAGTCCAGAAAAGCGTCAGTGACCCTCGATCATTATTGAACCACAACGGGTCAACTGGGCCATAAATATTGAGCTGTTGCGTCTTTCTTTTGGCCGATATTCCAGTAGTGCTAACCCCAGACTAACCTTCTATTTCAATTGTGAAGTTTGAACGAGAGCTGTTAAATCTGCACACATTTTGATGCTAAGATTCCAGTTTCTTTCACCAATGACTGGTGATTTCTTCTTTTCTTATTCAACTGTTGCTCAGAGGGATCTTTGTCTCTTTCTGCCCTTTCAGTTGTCAGTCTGGTTGAACCATTAAACAGCGTTTTGTTCTCCATTTACTAAACTAAGTAACATCTATTTGTAAAGAGGACTTTCTACAAGCTAAAAGCATGAAAGACCATTCAGTCGTATACAGAAGTCCTTTCAGACATCCGAGTGGACACAATCAAACTTTTGTAGCAGCAGATTACAAACGTTTGAACGGTAGTGTATGTTTATTTTTTTGTACAACACAATCTCAAACAGCCCCTTCTGACGTTTCTCTCTGTTCCTCAGCATCTGCTGCTGGCCCCGTCAGACGTGGCAGGTTGGGGCATCTTCATCAAAGAGCCGGTCCAGAAAAACGAGTTCATCTCTGAGTACTGTGGAGAGGTAGGTCTACACTACACTGTGGAAGGTCGACTGGCCTGGCTGGTCCAGATTATCTTAAAGCACTGAGAGTTTATGTTGGCTCCAGAACAGCTTTGTATTTATTAGCTTAATCTGTAAATCTCTAAAAAGTTCAAACAATTAATCATATCTTCAGATGCATTTCCACACACACTTTTTTAAGGAAGAAATAGAAAAGGTGAAGATTTTTGTTTGGCAGTACTGCCCCAAATATATTCTATGAATGGGAAAACACTTCAGAAGTTTATTAAATGAAATAAACCCAAGGAAAGTTTAAAATGGAAGTAATAAAAGCTGTAAAGGGGAGTCTAATCTGACTGACGAAAAAAGCTTTAAATTTAGATGTGTGGGGGGAAAATGAGTAACATGGTTGACCTCTGTATTTGCAGATTATCTCTCAGGATGAAGCCGACCGCAGAGGGAAGGTCTACGACAAATACATGTGCAGTTTCCTCTTCAATCTCAACAACGGTATAAAACACACACAAGCTTTAACAAAGGAGTTAAAATAGTGGCCGTTGGGTTACTTACTTCAAGTGTGTGTGTCTGAATGTGTGACGGTGTTCCTCCTACAAAGGCGCTGAAAAGTGTTTTCTTTTCTCTACAGACTTTGTTGTTGATGCCACGAGGAAAGGCAACAAGATCCGCTTCGCCAACCATTCTGTCAACCCCAACTGCTATGCAAAAGGTGAGAATGAGATGAGCTGCAACCTTATGAGACATATGAATTAACACACAGATAGTAGTACTCATGGTGGATCTGTGCTAACTCATCTGTTCTCTGCAGTGATGATGGTGAACGGGGACCACAGGATAGGAATCTTTGCTAAGAGAGCCATCCAGACTGGAGAGGAGCTCTTCTTTGACTACAGGTCGGTAACATCTAGAGTTAGATTTGTCTCTATTTTATGACATTTTATTGACAAAAAGATTAATAAAAAAAATAGTTAAGTTGCTCTCCTGCTTTTATCCAACGACATTTCAGTGTCCAGCGGCTTTGGTTATTATCTAACCTTCTCAGTCAAACAGAGGCCAAGTTAATTAAATCTTTTATTGTATGCATGTAGGGCTGCAACTAACGATAAATTATACTTTATTATAAGGAACATTAGGTGTACAGAATCATTAAATTGAATAACGTTTGCGGTGATTGGCTGCGACCAAAACCATACAGTTAGTCATTTTTTCTTGTTCTGGACACAGAAAGGATCGATTGCAGGTATCATTTGACTGGAGAAGTTTTAGTACTACTTGATATTGGTTATTTACCTTAAAGGTATTTGGTACTGACACTCAGCCCTAATTTTCCGGGAACAATAAATACAATATCACTGTTGCATCAGATAAAAACGCACTGAAAGCTCCTGAAGTGACATTTTGTTTCTGTTTGTGTGTGGCAGGTACAGCCAGGCTGACGCTCTGAAGTACGTGGGGATCGAGCGGGAGCTGGAGATCGCCTGACTCGGACTTCTACCTCCTGTGGATCAACGACACAAAGGCCTTACACTCAAACATAAACAAACACACCTTCACTTCAGGAAATCCAGACGATTTGTCAAAACGCTAGAAAGCTTCAGGAAAACTGGGAATATTTGAAGCAGAATTTTGATGCTGTGTTTTTCCTCTTTTTTTTGCCACCTTGGTCTTTTAAAAAAAAAAATGTCATATCTGTTTTTTCATTTTTCTTCTTCAACAAATCTTCCTCTTCTGTCGAGGCGGGAGTCTTGGATTCATAAATCTTCCCTCAGCTGGAGGTGCAGATCTCCTACAAACCAACTCTCGTTTTTTTTTTTTTTTAAATATCCAAACAGTAAAATGTTCTTCGGCGAGAGGAGACGAAACCACGACCGTCTTTGTTTAAAAACTGGCTTTTCAATTTACGCTTCAGGGACCAAAATCCTCCACCAGCCGCTTTCACACAACCGTCTGGACTCTGTGTTTGTACCGTGTGCCACATGTGGGTCAGTTGTCATGTTGTGTTTTTATACAATGTGAAGTGAACCAGCCACGCGCTCAGAGTGCCAGATCACTCTATGTCTGTAAAACGGGAGGTCGCTCACAAAGCAGCGTCACACCAGATCCAACGTTTTAGGACGTAAAAAATCTATCAAAACCGCAGTCTGGTTTTGATAACCGTAACATCTACATATACTCGCTGTTATTAAGTTAAGTTAGAGCTGAAAGAATAAGCCAGTTGACAAAGTTGATCAGAAACAATTATGATAATTGATACTATTTTTCTCGTTCATATATAAACTGAATATATTTGGGTTTTGGTTGTTGTTGAGACAAAATAATACATTTAAAAACACTATTTTTGGACATTTTATAGACTAAGACATTGTTGGAATCATGGCGAAAATCTGCAGATTAAGCAATAATGAAAACAATTACTAGTCGCAGCCTAAGATTCAGTTAGACTTACTGAGAACTAACAGTATATGTGTTATTAAAAACATTTTGCAAAGCTTGTATATTCAAGGAAATCATTGAAACAAAGCTTTAGATGAGGCCTGAAACTAAAGGTTAGTTTGATCAATTAACCTTTTCATTATTTCTGTAATTAATCCGTTTGTTTGGCCAATAGTATGCCAGAAAATACTGGAAAAAACTAGTTTTGTCCGAACAACAGTCCAAAACCAAACAATCCTGTTAACAGTCAGTCAAAGTTGTTTCTAAAGTTGCATCAGAAAACAAATTTCAGCCTCTGAAACTTCTATGTTTTTGTTCAGTGTCAGGCATAAGGCATGATAGGGAGTCATTATTCTCCTACAGCTTTCTTTAATTGATTTCTAAATATTTAGATATCTTTTTAATATCTAAAACAGCTTAAAAATGATAACTAAAAATGAGGGGACACAGTAACTTCTTCAAATGTCTTGTTTTGTCTGACCAACAGTCCCAAAACCCAAAGATATTCAGGTCACAATGATATAAAACAGAGAAACAGAAAACTTGACAAGTTGCAACCAGTACATTTCTGCTATTTTTTGCATGAAAAATTATAATTAATCAATTAGATTGAGGGAAAAATGGAAATTAGAAGCTTTTTATTTGTAGAGTTCACGATGCCTTCAGAGCCTACTGAAAAAATCCAGTTTTATCATTTCAACTCAAGTCATGACGTCACAGGAAGACATCATATCCTGTCACTCAAAGCACCAGCAAACATGTCATCAGGTCTCAGAAGAGCTGGGTATTTATATCAAGAGCTTTGTAGATGGAGACACAACGCCTCCACGTTCCTGCTTCTGGAGTTGACTCCCGCTTTGTGACGCTGCCTCTGCTTCAGGTGCTTATGTGAAAACACAAAACCAGCACTACTTCACCACGAGAGGATACTCAACCCACCAGACTTTGGCTGTAGTTTTGAGCTTCCTGTCGTGAACACGTGCTTCTCTCCTCAGTGAGAGCGGCGCTGCTTTTTTTTTTTTTTTTTTTTTTTTTTTAAAACCAAACTCAACCAAAACCACACGGATACTGATGATGAAGGTTTTCATTCATGTTCTCCTCCTCTGACGCTCTGTTGCCTCTCCTGTCGTCTCTCTCCCGTCTGTGAACGTTTTCCCAGCAGCACTGAGCTCCACTCCTACTCACTAAGTCCAGTTTGTTTTCTACGTCTGAGCTCCTTGTTTGGTTCAAAGCTCACTGTAGCAAGCGAGGGTTGTGTTCAATGATAGTTTGTAAACTGACAAATCCCAGATCTCTTGTTATAATCAGCAGAACATTTAGGTCGTCATTCAGCTAAAGAGAACATCTTTATTTCTTGTAGGACTGCAAAAAAGTATTTTGTCCTATCAACAGTCCGAAACCCAGAGATTCAAAATTTTATATATTATATCTTGAGTAAACATCTGTAGCCAAATAATCAATTATTAAAATTGCTGCCAGTTAATTTTCTGTCATTCAAATGATCGATTTAATTGTTTCAGCTCTGAAGTCTCGTAAGAATTGTGTAAAGTTTAACCTAAATTGGTCCTAAATCTCACATTTAAGAAGCTGGAAACAGCGCATTCTCTGTTTAAAAAAAAAAAAAAAGATTCTGTTGATCCAGTAAAGCTTGGCATACACTGTACGATTTTAGCCAATTTCTGGCCCAAACTTTGAGCCGCACGACTCATTTTAGAGTCGTGCCGAATTTCAGCGTCGTCGGGCGAGGACCGATTAACTCCTCCTGACCAGCCGTCGAACAGTCGGATGAATTTCTGACCTTTCAGAGGAATATTTTGTATTTGTCTTGTAAATTAATTGCAGATAACTGATTAACTAATTGTTAAAGCCAAACAGCTGCTGAACGGTGCGAGCAAAGCAACTTGAGTACGAGTAGAGCGCAGTGAGCATGTGATGGGAAACGAAATGTTAAATAGTCCTGAGGTGTTTGTAGATGTTTAACCCCGCGGTGTCCCACTCTCTGCTGTGCCTTGAGTCCTTAACCGAACACTCACCAGTCAACAGTCCCGTCTGTAGATCAGCCAAGTGTCTGATTTTTAACTTTCTGCATGAAGACGTTTTTAAAAAAAGAAGAAAAAACCACAGAGGACCCTCTCCTAACTCTTTCCTCCTCCGTTCAGAGGACCTCCAATGACTGTACTGCCTCCTCAACGTGATGTCCAATCAGTATAAATATAATCTTCATAGTTTTTTCGGAGAATTCCTCTTGTAAGCCTTTTAATAACGTACCAACAATCACACTTTCTCTTTTCTGATGTGAAATCTGGTGCTTAAGAATACCACAGACTCTCGGCGCGACGTCTGGCCGACTTGAAGCAATACCAGCCTCCTTTTCTTCTTCTCCATCTTCCCCGCTGATGTTCCTGTTTGATCTCCAACCTTCTTACTTTTACACCTGTAATTTATTACAAACTTCACAGAGACGGACGTCTCGTGGTGCTGCGATGTCTGTAGTTGATGGATGAACGACTCTGAAACCTGGTGCTTTTCTCTCGGGGGTTCCTACACATCTCGTTTGGACATTCTCAGGTCAGGAAAAGTTTCGGGGAAGGGATTTTCACATTGATTTTTCACAATGAAAATGGCAACTCTTATATTCTGACCACAATCTGGTGAAATATTTCAAACAGAAATGTATAGGAACCCCTTTTTGTTTTTCATGAAAGTTGTTTTAAGATCACAAACCTTTTACTGCTGATTCAAATGAGCCTTCCCACGGTCCTAATTTCCTCAGTGTTGATGCATTTGATTGGGGTGTGACTGCATTTAAAGACCATGTAAACCAGTGATTCATCCCCAAAACAAACCCCACAGCAGCTGCTTTCATTGATTTAACTCGGGGGTCAGCAACCTGTGGCTCTTTTGCCCCTCTCCAGTGGCTCCCTGTGGATTTAAAAAAAAAAATTAGTGGAAATGTATGTGTTTTTTTGTTTTCATTTTTATGTATCATTGTTGTAGGTCTATGGTACGACAGAGTATTAGGGCCACATTGAGGGGGGAAAAAAATCGGAGATTTCGAGAATAAAGTCATATTACGAGAATAAAGTCATAACATTATAAAGTAGTAATTTTACGTTTTTTCTTTTTTTCTTGTAAAGTTATGACTTTATTCTTGTAACATTACGACTTTTTTCTCGTAAAGTTATGACTTTTTTCTCGTAAAGTTATGACTTTGTTCTCGTAATATTACCAATTTTTTCCTGTGAAGTTATGACTTCTCGTAATATTACGACTTTTTTCTCGTAATATTATGACTTTATTCTCGAAATCTCAGATTTGTTTTTCCTCAATGTGGCCCTAATACTCCGTCGTACATTTGCACATGGGCCAATCACAATGCTCAAATGTTTTGCGGCTCCAGACAGATTTTTGTTTAGTTTATTTTGCCTAAAATGGCTCTTTTGATCGTAAAGGTTGCTGACCCCTGATTTCACTGATTTGTCAATCAGTGAAATCGGCGCCTGTGGAGTTTTAATTAAAAACCAGCAACTTTGAAAGGTTTGTGTTCGTATGTATCTGTTACTGGAGGGCTGGGTGACAGAAAAATACGAGCCAATCAGAAACAAACACACCTCTGAAGTATCTACATGTTTCTGAAAGTGTTTAAACATCAGTGGGAGAAAAAAAGCTTCTTAAATGTCTAAATAGAAAATGTTTTTGATTCTTAAAACAGTAAAATCACACGTTACCCGGCCCTTGTAGAAATCTATACCGCAGGTTATTTATCGTTTCAGACGTCCTCCTGTGTTAACTTTACACTCTTCTTCTTCTTGTCAAACCAGGACCACTTTTTTCCTCCGATGACACAGGTGCTGATTTTGTAATGTTTACAGGGATTTTGTTGTTCAAAGTGATGCAGATTAAAATATTGTAAATGGATGTTTTTTTCTGTTTGTTCATTTTAATTTAGGCCAACAAAACTTCCGTGGTTCGTGGTTACACTTTTCTTCATTTGATCATACAGTAACGGTCACATGACTGAACATTTGGTTGTGAACAGATGGTAAGATTAGATCATCAGATTTTTCTTTCACTGGTTTGTGTTTTTAGGCCAATTCATTTGCAGCTAACAGTAAAAATACAGTATTCTATTTAAACGGGATGTCCAGAGTTTAATTAAAAATCAAAATTCTATGATTTTTTTCATATTTTGAAATACGACACTTTTTTAAAACTTTTTTCGACATACTAAGTCAAAGTATAGCATGTCAAAAAGTTAAAAAATCATATAGTATGTCGAAATTTTTTTTTTATTTTTAAAAAAGCCATAATATAGTATGTCAAAAGTAAAAAAAAAAAAAAAGTCATAGTATAGTATGTCGAAAATGTTTTATTTAAAAAAGGTCATAGTTTAGTATGTCGAAAACCTTCCCAATTGCCATCTACTGTAGGTAATACACTGACCATGGACACATCAGACCGGCAATACGTCCTCCAGAGTAGACACGTCTCCAAACTTCTAATTTAAACAAACCGCTAATAGTAATAACACTATATTAAAGAGCTGCTGTGTAGTTGGTTACACCAATAGATCCATAAACACTGATCTCTGATCTGGTCCCCTGCCGTGTCCTAAAAAAGATCTAATAGAGGCTCCAAGCTATAGACCAGACCAGCATGGCTTTATGGCTCCAAGCTATAGACCAGACCAGCATGGCTTTATGGCTCCAAGCTATAGACCAGACCAGCATGGCTTTATGGCTCCAAGCTATAGACCAGACCAGCATGGCTTTATGGCTCCAAGCTATAGACCAGACCAGCATGGCTTTATGGCTCCAAGCTATAGACCAGACCAGCATGGCTTTATGGCTCCAAGCTATAGACTAGACCAGCATGGCTTTATGGCTCCAAGCTATAGACCAGACCAGCATGGCTTTATGGCTCCAAGCTATAGACCAGACCAGCATGGCTTTATGGCTCCAAGCTATAGACCAGACCAGCATGGCTTTATGGCTCCAAGCTATAGACCAGACCAGCATGGCTTTATGGCTCCAAGCTATAGACCAGACCAGCATGGCTTTATGGCTCCAAGCTATAGACCAGACCAGCATGGCTTCATCTCCGAGGCTGCGCTCCTTTTTGGGGGCAAAGAAACTCGCCGTCACAGGAGAAAAAAAATTATGAAAAGCTGTTGTGTAGCAGGTTAACCGAGGCGTTCACACTGACATCTGAGGTTCATACGATACGTTAATATTCACTCTGTGTGCTAAATGGATAAATGATGCTGGTGACAGTGACTAGCATGGCTAGCTTACATTAGCTTGAGTAATACTCAAAACGGGATTCAATCAAATATGGCGGCGATCAACCCTAATTGAGGTTTCATGAACAAGACAAGGTTGCAAAATAATTAGACTTGTTTAAAACAAATGTTTGTATAACAAAAGATGAATGCGCAAATTTGTCAAATTGCATTGAAGTCTGGGATATTCTGTTCTTTCACCCAAAAGGGGGCGCGGCCTTGACTTTTTGCGAACTACCCGTACGTGCCGGTCTGATGTTTAAGTACCTCATACAACCGCACTTAAAGGGGCTGTTTGTAATAAGAAATGCTTGTTAACAGCGACACTTAAGACACGTTAAGTCAATGAAAGTCAGCGCCGCGCTTGCGCTCGCTCTACATAGACATGAACGAGCATCGCTCAACACAGTGAGGAGACACACGTCAGCTAAAACCACAATATCACTATATTTCAGCTGCTTGGCAGTAATGTTAGCTGACCAGACGAAGGTCTCTCCATGAATCACTGCTGATCCTAGTGTTGGCTTTTCCTGCCTCAGCCTCCCGACCGCGGGAACGGGGGAGACGCCGGAGTTTTGGTCAGAGACGATAACGTTTCTCTCTGCACTTCACAAGACACAGGAAACCTCTGTTGGTCTGGAGGAGCTGCAGCAGTTATTTCTGCACAAACGTCCACTGAACATTCACTAGATATTCTCAGAGCTAAACTAACTCTTCTGCAGTGTGGAGTGAGCAGCATGCACGTGAGAGTGGAGCGAAATAGCGAGAACGAGCGCGGTGTGTGAGTGAAGGCAGGCAGGCAGAGGAGCAGAGTACAGCAGAGACTCCGGCCCTGGAGACCAAAGCTACGGTCTCCCCCACGTCCTCCGACCGCGGCCAACACTGTTTAACAGACGGGCTTCAATAGATACAACCAAGAGGTTTTGGTGCTTCGGTGTAGCTTGAGTTGGAGTCTGAGTCTGAACAGCGTAGCCACACTCGAACGCGACACCGAACCGGATTGATTTACACGTTTAAGAAGTTACAAACAGTCCCTCTAAAAAAGTCAGAATTATCCCTTAATAATTTTTCCATATTGAAACACATGAAAGACCCTCTTTAAGTTCACCCAGTGAAGAAAAGGGAACTAAAACAGCAGCTAGACATAACTAGATATAAAGATACGGGTGTGAACAGAGTCTCGGGAGAAGCGGGCGTTGAGAAATCTTTCCTTGTTTTTATTTATCACACATTTAGAAAATGAACCACACTATACAAATGTCCACCGTTCAGTAATGAAACAGGCCTCCTGCATGAACCCAACCGACCTCAAACCAAAACTGAGACAACTTCAGCAGATAAAGAAGCATCATGGCGGCTCTAAACTCACCACCTCCACCTCCTCCTCCTCCGGTTCAGTCGCAGACTTTAAATTACAGGACCGGCGTCGATTTTCGTGTCGTCGTACGGTGGACTGCGTCGGCTGCCCAGTGACTCGACTTTTATTTTTACTTTTTAATCTTTTTTTCGTGGTCACTGTGGTGCAGGTAGGCAGTAGCATGCAGAAACCTTTGGATGCGGCTCTCCTCTGATTGGCTGTAGGCTAATTCATTACGTTTGCGCTATGTAAAGAAGGGAGTAGGGGTTGTTTTTTCCTCTTAGAGTCTGTGGTTGTTATTTACAATATGACAACAAGGAAGTGTGTTTTGAGTCCTACGGATGGGACGGGACAGGCGAGCGTGTAGACGGGGTCTCCCGGTCTCAACAGGAAGAAGGGGGTGTTCCTTCATCGCTGAAGGGAGAGCACAAAGTTCACACCCTCCTCCCCCTCAGGTTGGTGGTTGGTTGTCATATCAGGGCGGTCACATGGTCAGCGACACACTCACAACATGTCCGCCGCTCAGAGGGATCCTCACTTTATTACTCAGACATAAAATAAAAAAAAAAAAAAAAAATGAAGATAACAAATAAAACTGAGGAGAGCCGGCGGGTGGGAGGGAGGTCGGCGTTCAGGCCAGGTAGCTGTACGTGTCCTTCTCGCCGTCCACTCGCTCCAGGTACTCCTTCTCTATCAGGATGTCGATGCATTTCTGTCCACAAGAGGGAGACAGAACACAAACATGAGGCGGAGAACACAGAATAAAACACGTCTGACATCATTCTACATTTTTCTTTATGTCAACAAATCCCATGAAAAGATAGGAATAAGATTCTCAAGCTTTTAGTGTTGGTTTTGGGATTTTCATGGCATTTGTTGACATTAAGAAAAATACAGAATATCACCAGGCCATTATGAAGTGTGTGCGTGTGTTACCTTTATGACGGGGACTCTGGGTTTGAATCGGGACGACAGCTGGTTCAGGACTTCAGCCAGAAGCTGCTGGTGCTTCAGGACCTTCCTCATCTTCATGATCCTCACTATGGCAGCCTACAAACACACACAGGCCATCAGTACTAATTCAACACAACATATTTATTATACATTCATATTTCCATGCAAGAAACACTGACAGCTCTGTTGTTTTTGTTAACTGAATGTTAAAATTATATCTCTCAGCAAAAATAAAGATATCTGTAAAAACTGTACCTGAAAATCTTGCAAAAATAAAGTCTTACGGAAAGTAGAAAATAATATTAATATTATATATATATAAATTATTTACTGTAAACTAAATGCAATTTTTGTGTTTTTATTCATTTAAAACAACAGTGGCATTATGTAAGCAAACTGGCATTTAAAAGGCTTAAAATTCTGAAAATGAATTAATATTTGTTATGATCAGGACTGAAGTTGGTTAAAAGATTTAACTCAGTGAAAGTAGAAAATTATATTATTATATAGTATTTTTATAGCAGTTTTAGTAAGTTATCCTCTAAATTAACAAGTGGGAGTTTTTTTTAATCTGCACAAAAAATGAAAATGCATCAAAATCAATGTTGTTGCTAATCATTGACATATCCCAGACTGTTAAAAAATCCCCCCAGCATTTAGTATACAGAAAATAATAAAAAAAAATTCTACATAAAAACAACAGTGGCATTATGTAAACAAACTGGCATTTAAAGGCTTAAAATTCTGAAAATTAATTAATATTTGGTAGTTATAATCAGGACTGATGTTGGTTAAAAGATTTAACTCGGTGAACGTGGAAAATAATATTAATATATAGTATTTTATAGTAGTTTTAGAAAGGGGATACTTTTGTCCTGAGATAATAAGTGGGAGTTTTTATAAAATATATAGAAAAACATAAAAATGCATCAAAATAAATGTTGTTGCTAATCATTGACATATCTCAGACTGTGAATTATTTTCTGTATACTAAATGCAATTTTTGTGTTTTTACTCATTTAAAACAGTGACATTATGTAAACAAACTGGCATTTATAGACTTAAAATTCTGAAACTTAATTAATATTTGGTAGTTATGGTCATGAAATATGTTGATATACTAATATATAGTATTTTCTTATCAGTTTTAGGAAAGGGATATTTTTGTCCTCTAAGGCAACAAGTGGGAATTTTTTTTTAAATCTGTACAAAAAAATATAAATGCATCAAAATCAATGTTGTTGCTAATCATTGACATATCCCAGATTGTTAAAAAATTCCCCTATATATATCCCCCAAAAAACAGTGGCATTATGTAAACAAACTAGCATTTAAAGGGTTAAAATTCATAAAATTAATGAGTATTTGGTAGTTATGATCAGGACTATAGTTGGTTAAAAGATTTAACTCAAAAAGTAGAAAATAATATTAATATATCATATTTTTATGGCAGTTTTTAGACACTGACATTTGTCTTCGAAGGACGTCAGAGCAGCTTTTCCAAATTGCTGAACAAGGTTAAATATTGTTTAAAAAAGCTGTTTGTTGAGGTGTAAACCGTCACCTGAATGAGGAGTTTTCGATCCTCCTCGATGTTCTTGTGAGTCGTCTCCTGCTCCTGTTTCTGCTCCGTCTTCATCGGGACGTTGATATTAACCCTCAGTTTCTTACTGAGGTGGAGGAAACAAGATAAAGTTAAATAAAAACCGTCTGTAAAGCTGGACACGTTTGAAGACGTTTGTTGTGAAGCTCCTCACTTCTTGTATCCGAGGAAAAGTTTGATGACGGTGTCGGGTTTGAACTCCACCTCGTCCACGTTGGCGTTCTCGTCCTCCATCACCTGTCGGACAGACAGACATCAGTGAGGCTGCTGATGTGAGTGATCTGAATAGAAATTTATTTTAACAAACACACTGCACTATTATGCAAAAGGCCTTCTGTTTCTTTCCTTTCACACACTCTGGTTAAATACTGTGACTTTGTGATTATTTTTGAAAGATCTTTGAGGAGAGTTGGTTTCAGTAAAAGGTCACCTACACGTCTGCTACTGAGAATAAAAGAAGAATTTGTAATTTCACGCCCTCTGGTGTCCAAAAGGAAAATAACAAATACTGTCAGGACAAGACTTTGTGTCTTTATAGCCTTTTCCGACATGGAATATTTAACACTGCTGGTTCCATCTATCTGTCTGTTAAAGTGGTGATTTCTGTCTTTCAGACAGAGGAGACTTCTACATTAATGAGGGAGGGAGAGAGAGAGAATTAAAGACAGATGAGGGAGAGAGACAAAGAAAGAGAGAGAGAACACAGAAGAACAGATTACTCATGGAGGCCAAGCTGTGATCACTTCGTCATAAAAGAGAGGCGGAGACTGAATCGCACTTCTTACTGTACTGTGAGGAATAAAAGGATGTGAGGGAAGTTTTCTTTGAAAACATAAATAACATTCTGATCTATCCTTTATCCATCTCCCAGATCCTCAGAAACTGCCATTTTTATGTGGGGAGAAAAATTAATGTGCAACATTAGCTGCAAAATACACTCACCGGCCACTTTATTAGGCACACCTGTTCAATTGCTTGTTAACACAAATAGCTAATCAGCCAATCACATGGCAGTAACTCAATGCATTACGTCATCTAGACGTGGTGAAGACGACTTGCTGAAGTTCAAACCGAGCATCAGAATGGGGAAGAAAGGGGATTTAAGTGACTTTGAACGTGGCATGGTTGTTGGTGCCAGACGGGCTGGTCTGAGTATTAAACTGCTGATCTACTGGGATTTTCACGCACAACCATCTCTAGGGTTTACAGAGAATGGTCCGAACAAGAGAACATATCCAGTGAGCGGCAGTTGTGTGGACGGAAATGCCTCGTTGATGTCAGAGGTCAGAGGAGAATGGGCAGAGTGGTTCGGGATGATAGAAAGGCAACAGTAACTCAAACAACCACTCGTTACAACCAAGGTATGCAGAATACCATCTCTGAACGCACAACACGTCCAACCTTGAAGCAGATGGGCTACAGCAGCAGAAGACCACCCGGTACTAGCAAGGTGTACCTAATAAAGTGGCCGGTGAGTGTATGTTGACTGTTGTATACATGAAGAGGTGGTACAAGCTCTGTAGATGTTTCTGATTGATTGCATCTGTAAAAGAATGTGTGTTTAAAGAGTATTTGTGGTGGATGTCTGAAGGAGGCTTAAATACGACTGAACTGACCGAGCAAAAGACCAAAAACAGGATCAGTTGTGTTACTCACCAGCAGCTTTGATTTTAACAAAATCTGCAGAACTTGAACCAGAATGTCCTGAAAATAAAATAAAATGTCAGTTAGAGGAGAAATTAAACATTGAAGCCACCACATGTCATATATAAAGAATAAGAGTGTGAGGACGTGCTCACAGTTTTGATCTGTGTGCTGTCAGTGAGCTGCTGGACGGTGTAACTGTCCTCTGTGTTGTACTGCAGCAGGATGGCCATCTGGAAGGTGGAGGCCTGCAGCGTGTACCTGTAAAAAACAACAACAACAGGTTCAGTATGAACCGGCCTGTTCCTCACAGCTGGTCAACAGAACAAGTATATCTGACAAACATGATTCACGATGAGAAGAAACAACCTTCAAATAGCTTACAGTTGAGAAATCAACACAAGCAGACGTCAACTCTGGTTCATATTTCTAGAGCCGCTGAAACAACATGCTTCAGTCATGTTTTCTTAGAAATGTTTGTTGGCTGTAGGGCTGAACGATATGAGGAAAATGTGCGATCAAACAATCCTGTTTCCCTCGTAGACGGTAACAGAGTAAACAGAGGAAGTTGAAACACGTCTCCAAACTTCTACTTTATACAAACCGCTAGTAGTGATAACGCTACGCTGAAGAGTTGCTGTGTAGTTGGTTGCACCAACAATAAATAAAAAAAAACGCTGATATCTAATTTGTTCCCCTGCCTAAGAAAGATATAATGGAGGGTCTTTATGACTCCAAGCTATAGACCAAACCAGCATGGCGTCATCTCCGAGGGAAAGAAAGTCGCCGTCACAGGAGAGAAAATCATGAAAAGCTGTTGGCTAATGGCTAAATGATGCTGGTGACAGTGACTAGCATAAAATAATACAGTCATACAATAACGTTACGGCAGCATCAGACTGTCGTCTCCAACTAAATCTCAGCCTATAGATCAAACAGTTGGCTGTTAACACGGTTATTTACAGACAACACTCAGACTAATGGGATTCAATCAGATATGCAGAGATGTCTGGATAGGCAATATCCGGCTGCTGTGTTGGACGGGGGAAAGAGACATGACGGCGATCAACCTTTATTTATTAAGGTATCGCGAACGCTCAGGTTCAGGTAAGATTGCAAAATAATTATTAGACATGTGTACAAAACAAAAAGAGCTGAATTGCACTGACAGCGCCCTCTACCTGTGAGCTCTTTAAAGACACACTCACCTGTTCTTGAAGCAGTTGGTGACCAGCTCTCCTTTGGACAGGTGATAGAGCCAGGTCAGCTTCCTGCCGCTGTGTCTGCTGGCGTAAAACGCCGTGAAGCGCTGGTAGCTTCGCTCCAGCTGCGCAGAAAGAGAGACAAAGAGGAGAGTTCAGAGGGGACGGGTTCTCAAACTGAGGTCCAGGGAAACCTCGGGGGCCGTGGAGAAGGTTTGAGTGAGGTCTCCAGCTGAAGGAGGAGTATAAGATTTAGTCCTGGAAACTGCAGCCTCCTTCTGTTTATTGAAGACGGTTCAACTATGTCATCAACAATCATTAGTGACTGCTGCAGCAGGTCAACACATGCTCACACAGGTCTGAACCAAGTTGCAGCTACAAAAACAAATTTTTCCTCCCAAAGCAGGAACAGAAGAAACCCTTATTTCATGGATGCTTGTGCAGTTTACGAATCATGAAATAGATTTTACTCCTTAAACCTACTTTTGCACAGTGAGAACTGGGTTGTAAAATAAGTTGTTACTAGTCTTACCTCAGAAGGCAGAGCGAAGGTGCAGGACTGCTGGAAAGGCCAAGACCCGGAGCTGAGAACCTGGATACTGAAGTCCACTGTAAGACACACACACACACACACACACACACACACACACAGTTTCTAATCAAACGTGGGGTTTTTGTGATTTGACACACCAGAGTCCAGCATATTTTCCCTCATATTTTAATTCCTGTAATGTTTGGTAAGTGTAGTCTGGTCTGAGACATCCTGCAGCATGTGACATCAAAACGCTCTAAAACAATAAAACAATCATCCTCTCATAAGTCCCTTTCACACATGCACTGCAACCCTGAACTGATGTAGACATTACCCAGAGGAGGAGATGTATAGTATATGAGAACGCAAATGTCCAAATCAATCAGACTGGACATTAAACGGACTTTACCATGCCAGCTCCTTAGTACAAAGTCTGTGTAATGTCCCATTGAGCCCGTGTGTGAATCATTGTCTGGAGAATTCACAGCAAGCGAGTGGGCGTGTTGATGACGTTTCTATCATGTAGCTGGCACAAAACCGGAAGAAAATAAACATCCGAGGATGAAGAAGAAGGGTCATTTACATGAAGACGCCAACAAAAACGTCTAACTGGAGAGACGACTTGCTGGTAAAAGCTAGTTCACATCACACGACTTTAGCCCTGATTTTCTGCTCCCTGACAGTTTTTTGAGATCCCGACAAAAGCCCCAGATTAAGAGGCAAATCGGCGTTGGCTCGCTGCTCGAGCGTCAAGTGTGAACTACTCAAAGATGCTAGCCGAGAGGCTTGCCGATGCCTCGCAGACACATTCCAGATATCTAACAGGCTAAATATCTGGACCTGTCGGGGACTTTGGCCACGAGCTACAACCAATGAGAGCGTGAGACACGGGTTGAGGGGAAACCTGGTGGAGGAGGGGTCATCTGTGACAATAGGAACTTACTGTATGTTTTGCATTTGCAACACGGAGCAAAGTTGTTGTTGCACCTAGAGGAATAAATAGTAAAAAGCAAACCGGCTATTTTGTGAACACAAATGCCAACATCAGCAATAGGTCTTGTGCATGGTATCATGTCACACTGACCACAGTGTTTTTGCGTCATGCCCTGCCTCCTGCACGCTCTACCCAGGCGCCACCCCTTGCCTAAACCGGGGGACTGTTGTATCAGACTGCAGTAGCTAGGTGTACCTAATAAACTGGAAACTCGCTGTATACTCTAGTGCGTGTTTGTGTGTTTACTTACAGTCCAGAGGCTCAGAGTTGGTCAGGTGTTTCTTGAACTGTTCGTTCAGGTCTTTACTGACTCCGATGTCCTGGAACATTCGCTGCAGTTTGGACGTGTACTCGAACCCGCACGCTTGCTGCACGAGAACAAGAACAAAAAAAGAAAACAGATTCAGTCGGAGGTTTTGAGGATGCAGAAGCTGGCGGTTTAGTGTTGGATGTTTTCATGCAGACCGACTGTGTGTACGCGAGTCACACCTTGAGTTTGGAGATCATGCTGGCCTCTGCGTCGTCGCTGGCGCTGTTCTGGTGGACCAGACGTTTGGCCAGCATCTTGGCATAAAACTTCTGGAAAACATCTTTGTCCTCAATGTATTTGAACACAACCATCTGAGAAGAGGAAAGACAAAGATTCACATTAATGTACTGCTAACCTGAGTACACATATACTGCACTACAGCTGAACATACTTTACACTACATGTACTACACAAACACATACAAGTGTATTTTGACAATAAATGTGCATTTAAAATATGTACACATGATCTATTATTAATTTGTCTTCAATAAAAAAAGGTTTTAAGAAACGCATTTCTGTCCTGTTATATGAAATGAAACTGCAGACGTCCTACTACAGCTCTTTGCCTACAATAGATAACACATGAGTAACTAGGTCAGTGGTTCAGTGGTACTTTTCCAGTACAGCTGCTGCTGCTGCAACATGAATACAAACACACTGTATTATGTGTACGTTTGTGCAAACACACACAGGTCAAAGTGTCTCACCACTTGGTTGAGTGTGTCCTCCAATTCTGCCTCCTCTGGGTTTTTAGAGCTGAAGCAAAAACAGACACACAGAGTTTATATTTCACTCTGCCTCAGGTGGTGAGGACAGATCAGGATAACACACAAATGCTGCAGTGTGTGCTACGAATAAATCAGTGTCCCTTCAAATCCTTAATAAACAATCAGCTGTGAAACTATTAAAACCTGAAACCGCAGTTTATAAAAACAATCTAGACTCAAGGTCCACTTATTTTCTCGTTAAAGGGCTTTCAACCATCAGCTGATCAAGTTTGGTCAGATGTCATGAAACTGTAAATGTATAAACTTTATATTATTCTGAGCCCTTTTAGGACTTCCTGTCCATTCGACCTAGAAGTTGAGCTCACCAGCTTGTTCATTATTGATCCTGAAGACAACAGTTTGAGGATGAAAACCTTGAGAGGATATTGTTTTGTCAACGACAGAATTTAACTTGTTCAATACCCTGATATTTAAAAACAAAATTACAATAACAAGCACTAAATGTTTCCGATCGCCAAGGAACAGCGATCACATTCAGGTGCGCACACACACACACACACAACATTTCCCCTACCTCTTCTTCAGTAAAGAATCGCAGTATCTGGCCAGCAGCTCAGGAGATTTGCTGGACGACTGAGCCATCCTGGTGACGGCGTTGTTGTTGATGAACCGACCACATGCCTGTGAAAAGACAGAACAACCATGTTAGAATTACACCTGGAGAAAATTATTAACTTACAGTAAAGAAGTGTTAATTTCGGCAACGAAAACTAAGACAAAATATGTTCATCAACGACCTTTTATTCCATGACTAAGACGAGACAATGACGAGACGAAGAATGACGTCATTAAACACTAAAGGTGACGATATCAAACATGCTATATCGTACTTGGCTTGTACAGATGTTTAGATTCTCTCAGAGAGAGATTACCGACCTTATCGAGCGCTGCCACGAAGCCGGCATCGTTGTTGAAGGCAGACATGACCAAGGCGTTGTACTTCTTATGGACGTCCAGGGTGGTCTGAACGTACACTTTGGGGTCCTGGAAGAAAAAACACACACATGTCTTTTGTTCCATCACAACTTATTTGTATAAATTCCCTGCATCTTTCTCATTAAAAAAAACAAAAAACTTACTGACTTGCTTACACCTTCACTACTCTCACCTTCCTAACACAGCATTTACTGCTAATGTGGCTGAGCTGAGTCTCTCCTGACGACCTCTTCTTAGGCAGCACATGGATTTCATAGATACTCAATTCATTAAATTATAAATAAAATAAATAATTGTCCCTCTGGTGAGAAAGGACAGCGATCAGTATGGTGAAGACATAGTGACACTGAGCTTTCGCACTGCTGTCTGAATGCACAAAAATACTTTGACATTATATACTTGCACCAAAATAGTTTCGCAAAATGTCAACAAAACAGATTCCTGTACCTAAATAGCACCAGAAAAAAAGAAAGTAAGAACACCTAACACATTTTCATCTAATGCCTCCTTATTGTTAACAGACTACAAACTGTCCACACAGAAGGAGGTTTGGATCAGTAGCTTCCTGATAGTCGCCACATAAAGTATAAATAGTAATAGTAGGTAAACTAGTGAGGATTAATAATTGAGGTGAAGAAGTGGTCCGTACGTTGAGCGCGGCCTCTCCGC
The DNA here is from genome assembly GCF_043250625.1 of Sebastes fasciatus. Taxonomy (NCBI): domain Eukaryota; kingdom Metazoa; phylum Chordata; class Actinopteri; order Perciformes; family Sebastidae; genus Sebastes; species Sebastes fasciatus. The sequence continues at coordinate 2,492,044 of NC_133815.1, read as the reverse complement.
ACTTCTCGATGGCGGCCAGGCCCTGGTTGTGGATGTGAGTCTCTAGAAGTTTCTTCAGTTCGCCCAGACCGTCTGTGATCCGCGACACCAGGTTGTACATCCGGCCCAGGTCTAAGAGGAGATAGAGAGAAACGACAGCGTTATAAGCAGGGTGAGAACTTTAGTCAATATAAAAAAAAAACACAAATGCAAAGATGTGCTGTTAAATGGAACAAGAACACCAAACTACCTCCTTGTTATCTGAGCTATCAGAGCAGCTACTGAGTAAAGTTAGATTATTTTGGTCTCTCCCTGGTCCAGTGTTCTAATGTCAATATTAAACTAGATTTCCATTCTTCATTACTAGCAGTAAGCTGCAAGTCCCCTCGTTCTTTTTTAGCATCGAAGAGAATGTAAAAAAACATGTAGGTAGCTTCCCATTTTCAGCCGACGGTGACTGTAACTTTCACTGGTTTAAATGACAAACGTCTCCCGAGGCAGATTAGATCATCGGTAGCTACTGTAACAGCGTGACTTTGATGCCTAACCCGCCTAAATGTCGCGATACTGATACTGAAACAATACCACATAAAAAACCTGAAATGTCAGGAAAAGTTTCCCGTGGTATTGGGATACTTTTTACGCATTACAGTGGGTAGGAATTTTTGTCTTGTGGTATGGTAGACCTATTTTGCATGCAAATTACATGAATAATATCCTAAAGGAAAAAACGAGCAACTCCTAACAAACTGACTCCAGATCAGCACGTAGCCTACACACAGGGACATGGGACACGGTAGTACTCGGTACTGATAAAATTGGATATAGTACCAGTATGATGATGACAAAAATGGAGCGGCTATTTAATTTGAATGCTTATAAGTTGGCTACTTTTGTTTCTGAAGCTTGGAAAAAAACTTCAGAATGGTTTATTTGTCTAGTAGTATTTGTAATTTATACTGCTACTCTGGTTTCTGCCTCTTTATTTTCTAAATTATGGTGTCTTGTAAGCCTGTTTGGGTTGGGCATATTATCTAAAATCTAATCAAATCAATACCATTTTTAACAGCAGGGTATTGTGATACCTTTCTAGTATCTTTCTAGGCTCTTTGAGTTTTAGATAATTATAACTTTAGTTATCTGCTAGATCGAATTAGATCTGATAAAAGATTCGAAAGGATTCTGATTTAAAACAATGGTAAAATCCAACCCGACACAGCAGTACGTTTTTGTTTTTAGGGATTCAGTGTCATTAGCTTCATTTCCACCCAAACGTTAAGCAGATTTCAAGCAAAAACAAATCTAACAAAAACATAATTGAGCAAGCAAAAATGTGACAATACACACAAAATAAAAATCGCAGGTTTACCTTCATTCTTGTCAGCATCCAGGAGGTTCTGAAACTCGGTGTGGAAGATCTCCAGGTGTTTCTCTATGAGGACCTGCTCACACTTCCTGGCCAGCTCGTCCTGGGTGGATTCATGGAGGTAAACCTGCACACGCCGCTGCTCCTCCAGCAGACGAGCCTCCGCCTGAGGAAAAAACACAAACATACAGTCATTTCTTTATTATGACAACATCATCACCTTCACTCTTTCACATAATCTGCCGTTCATTCATAACTGTGTGTAGCTGAGGCGGAAAGACCCGTCTACCTTCTTCATGTACTCGGTGACGGGGTTCTGCTGCAGGAACTCTGTGCTCTCACGCGTGTAGAACCGTTCTGTGTCAGTGAGGAACTGACATTCAAAGTACTCTTTGTACACGGACAGCGTGGGGCCTTTGGCGAAGGCGTCCTCCTCGTTCAGACCCAGCTCAACTGGAGAAGGAGGAGAGAAACAGGAGCAGGTATTAAGGTGAGGTGAACCATTTGATAAATATCATGTTCACAGTTACAGTTGATGATTAAACCTTTATCTGGTTGTGTCTAATAATTTCATCACTTAAGAGTTGTCAAGAGGAAGAACTAACTGACACTTCATGTTTTCATTTCTAAAAATGTAATCTAAAAAGTGACTGAAATATATTTTGTCTGTTTCAGGCTCAACTTGAGAGCAGCTGATCCAGTCAGGTTAAACATTATCTCATAGCTTGCTTAACAAAATCATTCAATTTGTATACATCCTGTATTTACTCGTATTGATTTCTTAATAATTCCTGCAGATGTTCTACATGAAATTAAATCTCGCAGGTAGATTTTCAGATCTGCCAGGACAGCAATGACCTAAAGTCAAACCTGATATCAATGTCCTCCACTGACTGATGACGGAGGTATATTCATGAGCACAGCTAGAGAAAGCAGGATTAAAGAGTGTCTTCCACATCAGGAGGTTTGCCTTAAGCATGAGGTTAAAGATGACTGCATTTAGATTTAAGCCTTGTGATACTTAAAAGGGATAGTTTGGATGTTTTGAAGTGGGGTTGTATGAGGTACTTATCCATAGGTAGACTAGAAACTCGTGTTCTGCGAGGTAAAATTACAGATTTTGTCAAAAGGAGTCTGGTGGCTTTGAAGAGAGCATAAATAACGGCTTCAGACAGTAAGGTAAAGATGTGAAAATATTCTAAATATAGCATTGACTTCAGCTGATATTGAAGGTTATTTTTGGTGTCTAAAGTATATTTTGCTGCTTCTCTGTGTGTACTTATGGACCTTTAAGTTTCAAGTATATGTCTTCCTACTGTGTCTAATGTCTGTCAAGAACAGGTGGATGTTTCCCTTTATTTCTTCACTGTACTTGTCGACCTACCATAAGACTGGACCACACCGCTGATCAGTCTGGTGTTAATGGTCTCCCCATTCCTCTCTCGCTCTATCAGCTTCAGCACAGCGTTTGTTACCTGAAAAAAGAGGGAGATTTGTTCCTGTTAATCATTTGTAAAGTCACCAAAATAACGCATTAAAGAAATGCAGAGTTTTAAAGGTTAAGATTAAGGCATATAAACATTAAAATGACAAAAACAAGATAGCACTGGATATTGTTATTTCTCACTCCACTTCCATAAAAAAAGGAGCTAAACACACCTGTTTGTTGAGGGGTCGGAATAAACACTCCCTCCAGGTCACTAGTGCCAGCTGGGAGGAAACAGCAGCGTCGCAGAGGAGAGAAGAAAAAGAAGGTTTAACAAAAGGTCAAGACTTTAGGCGGCATGTTTGTTACTTGTTGTCTCCGTTCCTTTTGATCCGTGTGATTCACGTCAGCCAAATGAGTTTTAAATGACTTTCAAGGTCTCGTAGGGTGAATTCTTTGAGGCAGGACACAGGTCAAAAGTGGAAATCACAAAGGCTTCATTCTGTACTCTTAAAACTTCAAAAAAAATCCTGGTGAAATCACTTAAATTGATCAAGCACAGAGGTTTTGTGATGACTTTCTTTGGACCATGAAATGTTGAGCAGCTCTCAGAGGCATACAATCTACAAGACTCTTATTTTGAAGTTCCATCTCCCCAAAAAACAGCACATTTTCTGTACTTTGTGTTTCACATAATCATGAATAATTTGCAGGAGATTCATTAGCTGATGCAGATATCAGACGCAGCATTTCAACAGGTCAAACCTGTAATGCTAATTAGCTAATGCTTTCAAGTGTAACACAACTTAAAAAGGAACAAGTCAAACATGTTAGCTCGTCTGAACTCAAGGAAGGAAACAGCAAATGTTTAATGGCAGCTCAAGGAGAGTTCGTAGTTCCCAGTGACCAACATGCCCCATAACCATCTGCTGAGCAATGACCACAAAACAGCAGCAGATATTAGACGTACCGAGTATATCTCATAGATTCCCTTGCGTCCCTCATCACACTCTCGTCTGACCCAGTGGCGGTTGAGGTAGGCGCAGATCCCGTTGAGGACCTTACTAGAGAAACGGTAATCCTCCCACTGCTGGGTGTAAAACTTCAACACACACTCATCCATTAGATCCTCGCCATCCTGGAGTGGAAACCAGGGAGGAGGCAAGAGAGAGAGACACAGTATGGACAGGATGAGAATATTGGTCAAATGCAATAAATTATACAAACAAAAAAGAGTCTTCTGAAGTGTGTGGACTCACCTTGAGCAGGCTGGTCAAATAGTTCTTCAGGAACTCTTTGAGTCGCTTGTAGAGCTCCAGGCCTACAAACTGAGCCCCACCTGGAGTGGTGGACTTTTTGGAGGGCTTGGCTGGAGGCACCGAGCCCCGGCCCTGGCTGGACTGGTGGACGCTGGTACAATAGTTATATACATGTCTGAGGGAAGGGTTAAGGAATAAACACAGAGACACTGCACATCACAGACTACGGTATTCTCACCAACGTTGAAACTAAACAGTGTTAAACAAAAATCGGAGGTTAAATAAAAGCTTAAATTCATCTCCAAAATGTAGCTGCGAGAACAGAGGGACTATTTCATGAGTGTACTCTACACCAGGCTTGCCGCGGTAGTGGTTCAGTCACGTTCAGGTATACAACAATTACCTAACTTGCCCACCACCGTTTGTCTATTTCTTTATAGAAATAGGACCCATTTAGTCCATTTCCGCGTATCAGCGCCCACATTCATCAAATACTAATTGTGATATTCATACTTAATCAGACGATGGGCGCTACAATTACAAACTGAAAGTGTCTGCTCCGTACAGGAACAGAGTCGCAGCAGTCAGATTTCACTTATCACGTGACGAGAGTAATGAGAGTTGACCGACTAACCACGATGACGAGGATTTGGTGTCAAAGCGAAAAAGCAAAAGCGCATATTTGCCAATATTTCAGGGTAAATCTAGCAACTCACTCGGCCAATCAAAAAGAATTAAACGTATTGTTTTTGTCCGGAGCTGATGATGGAGGTAGCTAAGCAGTGAGCCTTTTTATATATAATCACTGCTAACTGCAGTTGCTTCAATTAACTAACAAACATATGACCAAAATGCTGCCCTGTTAACGCACTGTAGGATGTAATGTATTTTATCCTGATTCAATGTTGTCTTGTTATGTGTTGGATGCTGCTATTTGACCCTGTCTTGGCTAGGTCTCACTTGTAAAAGAGGTTTTAATCTCAATGTGACTTCCTAGTTAAATAAAGGTTATGATGATGATATTGTATTGTTGTTTTACCACTAACTAAGTAACTTGGTCAACGTTTGTTGTTTTTAAATGTGCTCTATAAATAAAACTAAACTTGAAACCTAAAACTTGAGACTATCCCGCTTCCTTCTCATCTCTGTTGAGAGTTGCATATGCAGAGTACCGAACGGGCACTCGCGAGAAAATAGCGACGGGTAAGATAAGGTTTATGAGCTGAAGCGAGCACTTCAATTATCCTGGAAACAGAAGTTTAGTTGGGTGTCATTAGAGAGGATGTGGCCCGAAACTCGGACTATGTATTGCACAGTTTGCCGCAAGTTTGAGAGCAAGGCGGATAAAACATCACAATAAACTTTAGTGTTTGTTGTTATTTGATAAACACTCATAAATAAAACAATTTGTATAGGAGCAAGTAAAAATTTACTTTGGCCAAGTAGATGTCTGACCCACTGAGCTAAAAAAAAAACATTAATGTTGAACCCTGAAGTGAAGCTATTTTGTTGAGTTGCCTCTTAGTGAAATGCTCTGAGTGAATTTATGTTCCCTCTGGTAAGCAGTGATGCAGTGTATATGTCTAGGGCTTTTATTGTGAAAGGTAAAAACATACAGAGTGAAGCTGTAATGTGCTGCCGTTGACAATGTGGGAGCAATAAAGAGTTTGACATCTTGGTTCAGACTACGGAGCCTCCGTGTTACAAAAGTAAGCTACAACAAGTGAGGGGAAGATCTAAAGATCCAACGTTGAAGCGCTCTACAGATATTGATCTTTTCTTGTAAAATTAGCTTATTAACTGGTGGGAAAATGTCCTCACTGTGGCATCCCTACTCTACCCCATAAAAGCTTATTCTCTCTTTCACACAGAACATCACTCTATAATTAGAACAAAGCTCGCTATAATTGGTAACGAGTGATGCAGACTTGGGGACACAAAAGCTCTGAAAGGCATAATAATGTCATTCACAGATTGTAGCTTGTATAAAGTTTAAACTGTTCTTTCTGCCTGACGGGATAGGATTACAGTTCTGAGATTATATGGATGGTGCATTTCGTACTTCAGGGAAATGATGACATCCTGTAGCGCTGGAAAGGTGCGTAACAGGAAGCGAGGTTGTCAAACAGGCCGTGCCCTCAGAGAAAACCATCTCTTTGTGTACTTTTACACTCCTATCAGGCACACTGTGTATTCTATGGAGTTTGCATGTTTAAAGGGTGACTGTAGCTGAAAGAAGTTTCGACTTCCCTTTTTCATAAGCAAACTACATTGTAGAGTAACTCTGCCCTGCAGGGCATTCTTTTGTTGTAACTCATCACCTGGGCAAACAGCTATAAAGCAGGTTTTGGTTTTAGAAAGAAGGAAGTAGAAAGCCGATGCCATGACGTACACTACACCACACAGCGAGGGTGGCTACTGACTAAACAACTGGCAAAAAAATGGTAAATATTTGTGTCACTATCAGGTACAAATCACTGATCTTAAACTCTAGGATGGATCAGCTATTAGGGAAATACATTAGAGATGGTAAATAATAAAAAAATATATGATTGTTTACATTTTGTTCTTAAAAGATCGGACTTGTAAGTATATTCATATATATATATTCAATATATTCACTTCACTATTATAAGAGACAGCGAAGTGAATTTTACTTTAAAATTACTTAATCGATTTCACTAAATTGTTGCCAGTTAATTTTCTGTTGAGCGACTAATAGAAACCCAAAAATCCACCCAAATCTATAATCACAGCATCAACCTTCCCCGATCTGACAGGATACGTGTAGAGTTCCATGTAGCGCGACTTGGCCATGCTTTGCCGTGTGTACACCTGCTGGATGCCAGCCCGCAGGTCGTCCCATATCTGGTCCAGGCCTATCTGTTTCAGTCCGTGGGGGTTCTGGGTCCTGTTTGACGACATCGTAGAGCCCCTTGTCCTCTCCTCTCCCTACCGAACAATGCCCTCCCTTTCCTGCTCCGGTGGGCGCTCTACCCCCGGCTCCTCTCCTCGGTTGGTTTCTAGTCCTGGTTTCGATCTGCTCTCAGAGTGCGCAGTCCATCTGGCAGCTAGGCAGCGCTTCGGGAAGCTGGTCGTCGGTAGCGAGGCGGGATGCAGTCCCACTCTGCACGCCTGGGTGGCGCTGTCTGCCACTCCTCCACCTAAAAGCTTTGGCGCTCCTCACCAGATGACCTGCAAACGAAATAAGGGAAAGAAAAACATACATTTTGATTTGTTATTGCCAGGAATCAAGCCACTTAAAAACATGTACAGAAGACTGGATTAATTTAAAATCCCAATTAGAGAAGACTCAGTTTCCTCAATATTGTTTTACTAATTAGCCCGGTCAGTTATAAGGTCTTATCTGCTGACACCTGGCTCTGATCCCTGTATACACGGTGCTGACCAGACCCTGACGTCACTCAGCTAATAACAGATTAGTCCACTTCAAGGCCTCCCTGATTTTCTCCACCAGTCCAGTCAAGATCCAGTTTCCCTCGTCTACCAAGTTCCTTTTTGGACAGTAGGCGCCAATTTTACTTAAGCATTTGTCCAAAAGCCTCATCGAGATATTTAAGTAGTGAATAGACTTTTACCATGTTGATGACATAACACTTCGGCGTTGATCAATAACTGTTTGTTGTAGGTTTTCTGGTAATTCAAAAAATAAATTGTCTATAAGGAATAATCACATGGTAAAGCCTATTTTTGTTTACACTTTTGTTAATTAAATACTTGACAAATGAAATACTGAGTATTTTCTAATTTCTCAACTTTAGTGAAAAAACAAATAAATATAGGCCTCACCTATATCTTATCTAAACAAAGGGGACAGGTGATATATGCATTTTACAGGACAGGTGGCACTGCCTGTAAAGCCTACATATCTTCATTGATTATTATATCATTGGTTATAATAAGCGAGGTTAGTTGTGGAGTAGTTTTTTTGTACTGGTTTTAGAGGTGCTTTTTTACATTCCCATTATTAAATACATTGTGTTAATGTCTGTGTACTGTAGTCCGTTTAAGGTGAAGTACAAAAAAAAGGCATGTTGTCCGTGTTTTCGTCTTACAACTTTAACCCTTTCACAGCGTGTTTTCAGTTCATCAAAGTTAATTATAGCCTAACCTTTTTGGTCGCCTAAAAATGTCTTATTCAGCATTCGGTTGTACTTCGCTTCACCCTCTTATTTCACTTCTGGTTGCAAAAACCAAATTGACGACGGCTAAAAACCAAGAGAGCAATAAACAAAAACTAGGATAACTACAACCAAAAACCAAGAGGAGGACGACAAAAAACAATATGGCGATGGCAAAAATGCCAAACTTGAGGTCTCTAAACGGTAGTCCACAAACCAATGGGTGACGCCACGGTGACTACTTATATACAGACTATGGGCTTGACAGCTCCCCAAAAGTGAAGCCAAAACGGAGCATGCATTTTAAACATCACAGTCGATCATGTTCATTTAATTGTGGGAAGCCAAAATCGTGATCACGAGTGCAGCCCTATCTTACAGTTGAATTCTTGCTTTTTTCTTTCCATCAACACAACTCTCTTAACGTACAAAAAAATCTATTTTTGCCATGTGTGAACCGACTTTTACCCCGACCCCTAGTGAATATGAGGTCAGGTCATGACTGCGACACTATCACAAGAGTAAATGCAGCTTGGATTAACAGTGGCACTGATGACAGTGCATGGAGGTCACATCATTAAGGCTAATTGACAGACCTGAAGCTGTAATTTCATCCCCACTGTCGGGACAAGAGGAGAAGGTAAATGAACGCCAGAGTTTTCTTTCCACACAGAGACAGAGTGTCGACAGAAAACAGAGAAAAGACTTTTCACACCAAGCTTTGTGAATATCTGTACAAAGTATTTGTGCATGCAGTACCAATAAAAAGGACTTTTCCATGTTTATTGTTTTGCTAAACTGGAGCAGAGCGGAAGCAATTAGCTGAGGCTTTTTGGACACTGATCAACAGGGAAAAAAACTCTTTAATATGTCAAAGTGAAAATCTTCAATCGGATCTAAATTAAGAAGTAGAGAGAGAGAGAGAGCAGTGTGTATACTGATTCACCAATACTCTTAATAAAATGAGACACATTACCAAACACTTCTCAGGGTCACTTACTTAATGCTAGACTCAGTTAATTAATATAAGACATGACAAAAGAAAAATGCAGAAACTGAATTTTTACCATGTTTGAAAAAAAATTTGCATGTGGAAATACTGTAATTATGCTGCAAGATAGGTTTTAAAGTTATCTTCATGCTACACATGAAAGAAATTAGGGCTGCAACTAACGACTATTTTCATTGTTGATTAAGCTGTTGAATATTTTCTTGGTTAATCGATTCGTTTTTTGGTCTATAAAATGTCAGGAAATGGTGAAAAAATGTGTTTCCCAAAGCCCAAGATGACGTCTTCAAATGTCTTGTTTTGTCCACAACTCAGAAATATGCAGTTTACTGTCATGGAGGATTTAAAAAAAACAAAGTATTCACATTTAAGAACTGGAAATCAGAAAAGTTTGACATCTTTTTCTTCAAAATTTCTCAAATCGATTAATCAATCATCAAAATAGTTGGCAATTAATTTAATAGTTGACAACTAATCGATTAATAAAGAGATCCACATTATTTTCCCTTCATGTGACACAGATGTTATGAAAACGCTGCATTCAGGCGTAATTTCATTTCCAAAACAAGTTTTCAAAATCATCCTTAATTGCAGCCCTAACTTAACAAATGCTGCCACGACAGCAATTAAATTTGATGTCTTTCGTTTGGGGTGACTTTGAAAAATGTTGGTAGCTCTGCATGAAAACAAAAACAGGAAGAAGGACTGCTGATAAAACTAATGAGATATTAAAATTTAAGGGATCACATTGGGTTTAAAACATGCAGGTACCAAACAGAGATATGACATTGTTTTTTCACAGCATGGCACTTCACGGGAAGTTCATATTGACATCCCAGAAGAAAAAAAAACAGAGGCCTCGCTGTGCAAATGCAGCCTAAAAGAAACAAGAGAGACTAAAGGGAGGGTGTATGGGTAGAAACTGCTGTGTACATGTAGGCAGCGCTGCTATATTTAGAAGGACCAGGCATGCGGCGCTGCCCATTCACAGCTATTAGGGCCAGAGACTCAGGACGTGACCCAAGTGTGATAGTCAGTTAGTGGAAGAGGGGAGGAAGCGGAGTGACCTGCTCTGTTTACTTCCTGTCCCTGTTGACACCAGACAATCAATGAACACTTGACGCCTGAGCAGCTTCAGTGACATGGCAGCTATGAATCTGCTGCTTATAAAGGCGTGGGAAGACAAAACGCTGAGATTTGGGTCTTTAAATGAAACAGCAAATGTGTGTTTATGGCAAGTTGCTCATGACACATAGCTATATTTAGATATTCATATGGCAGCAATTACTTTTTCAGCAAGCTTTTCGTTAAACTGTACATAAAACTGAATATTACTTCTACTAAGGCTGCATTTAAAAATAATTTTCATTAACAATATATCTTGTTTGAGAAAATGTCCAGTGATTTGTCTGATCAACAGACCAAGACCCCAAAGATATAAATTGTTTTAGCACATTAGACAAAGAAAAAGCAGCAACTTGAACAACACTGACTTTTTTTAATCATTAAACTGATGACTAATTGTTTCATCTCTAGTTTCTACCACACCTGCACTCTTCCCCAAATACAAAGAAGAACATGGCAGCATAATTAAACAATATTTTCAATGCCATCATCACCATTCATATCTATACAACCAATGTGTTTATAATTAAATTGTTCACTAGAGCACAAAATAGTTTACAAGAGCACAAAGCTCTTCATATATCTAGCTCTCAAAGTACACCAGATTGATGCATTTAACTTTAAAATGTACATTCCCAGAACACATTCCTGTTTTCCAATGACAGAAAGTGTCTACATTAATTTGTTGACTGTCCCACAGTCAACAAAAAATGAGTGTACCAAATGTAGAAGTACAAGTGCAGTACAATTTTTCAATTCAAGATACTGCAGTACATTTTCTACTACTAGTTCTCCAAGCAACACTATGGGTAAGATGATGAAGAGTAGCAGTGAGGCAGAGGGAAAGCCGTGACACAGCAGTAAGCTCCCGGCACATCAAGACTTGGATTGGGCCTTCATCAGTCACTAAAATCTGTCGTCCTCTCCACGCCCAACCTCCGTCTCCAGCATCCCTTCCCCCCCGCCTGCTTGCTCCCACAGACTGACCACAGCACTGCAGTCTGCTGCCACTATTCTCCAACGACTGTGACTACAACCATACAAAACTACATTTCTGCTTCACCTGCTGCAACAGTCAGAACCAGAACAGTCTTGAGGCTAAATGTGATTACAACCAGTGGTTCTTTGTGACATGCAACATCTAGAAAGAAACTCTAAAACTCAGAGCCTGTGCAACATCAAGCCTTTTTACATTCATCCAGCAGGATTTAGCAATGCAAGATATTTTGTCCAGCTACCACCGACTGCCTGCACAAGCACAGGAAGTGATTCTGGGTCTGCAAGTTACAGTTTGGTTAATCTGCAAACTCTCAGGTCAGTTTAACCTTCTAACCAGCCAGTTAAACTTAACTGCCACAATGTTAGATGGTGGTGTTATTGGATTCCTTGCAAGTGTGTCATAGTTGAGGCTCATTTCATGGATTGACATCGCTTTAATAAAATGAAAATGCATGTTAGCTTACATTGAATATTTTAGATTTCCTGTATTCATCATAATTACACAAACTTCTAAAAACAGCATATCATATAGTTCATTTTCAGGTGGATAAACTAAATTTTTCAGCTAAACAGTTTAAAATATTCATGCAAGATGTTGCAACTGCTCGGCAAAGCTGTGTGAAGTTCAACATAAACAGCGTTTCAAGTAAAGAGTGAAAAGAGTGACGTTAGCATGCACGCTAGCTTGTCTTTCGTAAACGTCTTCCCACCGATGCTTCATACATACATGTAAATTATGGATAAAACTAGGGCTGACTAGTTTTTAAAAAAATATCTAATTTAGATTATCTTGACCGATATTGCAATTACAATATGATTTGCGACATTAAAGGAAATTATTTTTACATCATTATTCTCATTTTCACTGATAAACATATTAAAATGATTATTTTTCCGGGGATCTGTACCAAACAAAGATGTTTTCTTAAACCTGTAGAATATAATGTGTAGCCCAAGACAAGCCTTCTGCGATTTGAGAATTGCTGTAGGCCAAACTGCGATTTCAATGAAATTTGGATTAATTGTGCAGCCCTAGATAACAGTCTCATTTAATCTAACTTTTAGACATAAACAAGATTATTCATGAATCTGGAAAAAAACTAAAAACTTATACAAACACTTCCAGAAACGTCCAACTACCAATTTTTCCAGCAATCTCAGGTATTAATTTACAACCCTAATCTTAACAGCGTTGGGTCATACCAGACCAGGATGCTGGCTGTTGGATGGTGACGGATGCAGAGCCGGGCCTGTCGGCAGCGAGCCCACAGCTCGGCCCAGACTCTAGACCTGTTTCAGCCTCCACTCCTCTTCATCAAATCGTCCCTGAACTCAGGAAAAAGGCAGCCCTGCCTACCTGAGGTGCTCTGGCAGTTGCCATGGCAACTGGGGCAGACAATACCTCCGAGTAGCCATTCGACTACAGAAGGTAAAGCGTTCATTCTCTGGGCTTCTTCTTTTCACCGGTGGTGAAGAAAGGTGCCCTTCACGGCAGCACTGGGATCAGATTTCAGATTCCCACACCAGAAGGTATTAGATGTGTGTCTCTACTGTATCTGACCTATAAATCAGTTCCACCACAACCTGACCAGGAGCAACAGGATGTTGAGGACAGCTCGGTGAGTGGCATCAGTTTCTAGAAAGTCTGTTGTGAAACAGGAATCCTGTGCCGGGTCGTCAACAACACCGCCATGGTCGGCATGTTCCTCCTTCACATGCGGCAGGAGGGCCACAAAGTTCAAAAGGTCGTGACTCGTTTCAGGGAACATGTTCTTTTCAGGGAACAACTGGCTTATGTGTCCGTCAACAAGTACTGTTGACTAGACGAGTCGTTCTGTTTATATTTATGACGGTGTCAGGAGAAGCAATACAACATCTCTTTTCTCTTTAATTAGGCTTCAGATAATCTTGAAATTATAAGCACAAGACAATTTAGGCGATTAATCAATTTGTTGAGACAAAATACTAATCAACAACTACTTTCATAACAGGTTTAATTAATTTTTTTCAAGCAAAAATTTTCAAACTTCAGCAGGTTCAAGCTTCTCAAATGAGAAACTTTTACGCTTTTTCTTGTTGCATATGATCGCAAATTGAACATCTTTGGGTTTAAAGACTAAGGATGCACCGATTGTGAAATTTTGGGCCGATACCGATGTTTAGAATAAGAATTTGACCCCTACAATCCCTAGCCTCATGTTACCTTACATTAAAATGATTTCAATGACTTCCAAGCAGACTTTAAATATGGAAAAAAAGAGGGCACTGGTATTGGATTGGTATGGTAAGATTTGAAATATCAGAATCAGTACTGGGAAGGAAAAGGTTAGATTGGTGCATCTGTAAGTGCAATTATTTCCATGTCACACTATTTTTAACCTAATATTAAAAACATATATCCCTGAGGACATCACAGTCCACATTATCAAGATATGCACTACATTGTAAGGAGAAGAAGGCCCTTCTAAATATGACTGACTATTGCACAGCCTGAAGCACTAAAAATGTACTGGCGCCACCAAAAACAAATAAGCATTATCATTAAAAATAGCTCTCCATGGAGGGATGGAAGAGACTAACTGAGGACAGAGAGGGGAAACCAGCACACCATCCTGTTTAAAACCTGCCGTCAGCTGCTAACAAATTAAAACTTACTCCAACAAATTGCCAGTGTGCCATGCAAATGTATTTCTTTAAATTAAAATGCCCCATAAGTTAAATTCGTACCCCGCTATCTGCTGTCCACAGCAACAACTTGGCAGCAGATTTTCCTATTAGGACTTCTATGTGATTTATCTGCCAAAGTGGCTGGCGGACAAACAGCCTAACCTCACCTGCATTCAGCTGGTAGTTTCTAATCTGAATAAGTCTTTACTGCCGTTGTAGTGTAGTAGATACTACCACAACTCAGGAACCGGAGTGTGTTTGAACGGGAAGGATGCAGGGAGTGGTGGTGGAGAGAGAGACCGAGACGGAGAGCAGTGCTCGTGGGAAAAAAAGCTCAGCCTGGTAAATCTGATTACCCTGGTCACCATGTGTCCTGGCCAGACTCAACAACCTAATACCCTACATTTACAACACAAACAATAACAAAGCAAAACACACAAACACTAGAGCTGGGACGACACACCTATCTCCCGATTCGATATCACGATAATTGGGTGCCGATTTGATGTGTATTGAGACTTTTAAGTATTGCGATTCTATATTATAGTTTGAGATTTTTGTTAAGTTTTTTAACACCAGACCATGGAAAGAAGTTGAATTATACACTTCTAGGGACTATAAATTTGAAAAATATCCAAATTAATATATTAAAATGTCAAAGATTTCCCTCGCAAATTAGTGGTATTTTCTTTTTAATTTATAAGGGACATGTAAGGTTTTATGCTTCTGGTGAATATAATCCAATTAATCTAATTTCCATAAATATATTTTGTATATACAGTTCCCTTTGTTCACACCTTATTTTGAAAACTGGACGTAGTCACACGTGTATACTTCCTTTTAACTTCTCAAAGGTCGTCGTTAGCTAGATGAGTGTGACGGCCGGCTTGACCGCACGTTACCTTAATACAATAACGTTTCCTGTCCACGACAGAGTTGGCATTCAGCTTTAGCAGTGATGTCTAGCTTTGCTTTTCCTGGCAATGTGTGAAACCGAAAGTGTTTCCATACTTTACTGGATGTGTAATGTTTACCACTTCTGCAGCCAGCTGCGGATTGTTTTGATGACGGATACGGAACGGATATGACGTCACGTTACTCAGACTACAACAATAAAAGCGGTAACTTCCTTAAACCTCCACATAGACTCAAATGAGGAAAATATAATAATTCTGGCATTAAATTTTTTCCCCGCCCCTAACAAACACCTTGATTTTAAGATCTCCTTTCCTTAAATCTGAGTTTTGGTGACCGAAACAAAAACATCAAACTGTGAGTCGTGAGGAGCTCCAGATGAATCACAGTGATGACCACTTCTTGAGCACTGACATGCCTGTAAGGTGTGTTTGTGCTGGGTTAGGCAGCGAGGGAAGATGTTTCATTAGTGTAAGCAGCTTTTGATTTCAGTTGCTCTGCTCAGCATTCAGACGAGCAGCACAGCAGAGACTCTCAGCCCCTTTGGATTGACTTTACAGTCGCTGCCCTCGGGGCTGTCATTTCACTGCACCTTGTACATATTAAGCAGACGGACCTGAATGGGTCAGAGCAGGTAAAGGAGGAGGTAGGACAGCTCCATCACAGCTGACTTTAAATATTCAGGAGCAAAGTGATTTCACTGCATGTTTTGAAACGCAACATCAACAAGCACATCGTTTCAGCATGTTTACATATTGCTGATTTGCCAGTAGTGCTGCCCCAGAAGGAGCACTAGTCATTGTACGCTGCCAAACACTAATACAGACTGCCAGCATGAGGTTGAGCAGAGAAATGATTAGTCTACTAAACTTGGCATGTGTGGAGTGAGCTGTTGCGAAAGGGAAGATCAGGTGCAACATGTGCTCCATGTAAACATCACTGGAGAAATTTAATAGATATTTCCCACTACATTAAATATGAAAATGCCTCTCAAAGCTGCAAGACAAGGAGTCTTTGAATGAGACACACCCAATGTCGCCACAACAATGAAACTGTCAAGACAACTAGCAGTGCAGTCGGTGTTTTTGTGTTATTCTTTGCTTTAAAAAGGTTGACTGAACATGCTTGCTTCTCCTCAAACTGACAAATTCCACAAGATATGATGGAGCAGATGTAAGTCACTGCGCAAGAATGGACAAGTCTGCAGCTGTTTTATCATGGTCTATATAAGAGGCTGTCAAAATTGGCCAAAAATGACATTTGAATATTCGTTCTAAAAAAACACAGAGGTTCGAACTATTTGGATATCCATTTGCGCATTACGTCCATGACACCGTGTCCTAACTGACGGCGAGCGACGCAGCACTGTGCAGTGCACCGTTTTGAGCTGAATTTTTGTCAGACACCCTGTTTTTATTTATTTCTGTTGCTTGCTTTGAAAGCCCGCAATGGACAAGGAACGGCTGATTCGTGAAGTTATCTATACGATACTTCCTGCAAAAACCTAAATAAGGTGGCAGCTGGCTGGAAGGAGGGAGATCGTCTGAAAGTTTCCCACTTGCTGTTGGCTATACTGTAAGTCATTTCCAGTAAATATAACAATATTAAACGTGTGTTGTCTATTTAAGAAGTACAAATGACGGAAGATAGCAAGTACTACTTACCCATCTTTTAAGTGGTTACGTTTCTAATCTGATCTTGAGCGCACAGTTGATAGGTACGTGGTTTGTTTACATGACGTAATGTAACACTTGCTGTTAGGAGACGATCTCTGCGGCCGAGTTCTGACATCATAACTGAATATCTGTTTTTTACTATTCAAATATATATTCAAATTTAGAATATTTGTTGACAGCCCTAGTATATACACCCAACCTATGGCCTGTAGAAACACACACAGATCCTCTGACTCAAACAGGTTGATTTTGAGGGGATAAGACACGTCTGCACATGTGCAATTATGCCTCATCACTCAACATAAACACTGGAAGAAAACTGTAGTCCCTGGCTTACAGAGTGCTTCAGGTATGACTTATTTTTGTAGGCCAACCCAGAAGTAAGCATTGCACAGGTTCCATTGGGTTTTGGATTATGGCAGAAAATAAACTAAAATAAAAGTTTATGATACTTGTATGTTTTATTCAGCTAGATAATCTTCACAAATTAACACTTTTATGATTTTTGAAGTGTAAATACAATTTCCAGAAGTAAAAAGCTAACGTTAGCAGGGAATGAAATTACATGTAAAAGCTTCATAACTCACAAGTGGGGTGTTAACTGCCATATTTTCTATCATAGAACAAAAATCTCTTGAATTTGTGTTAACCAGACAAAAATCTCTTAAATTGTGTTAACCATAGACCTTATTTCAAGCATCTAACCAAAACACCATTTAAAAAAAAACATTGACTTTGAAACGAGGGAACCGGAAGTGCAAAAATGCCAACCAATTTCCAGGTTTCAAGGCTCATTCCTGCAGCACTCAATAGAGAAACAACTTAAAAATTCAGCTGACATGGCCACATAGAAAATGGGATGCTCTCTGAAGGGCTGCAAGCTAACAACATTAACATAATGCACATTTAGTCCCAATAAAGACCAAGAAAATAACTGAACATCCTACTCTTGATGGCTGACTCCCAGTTAAAATAGTTGTGAGAAATGAAAAGTTTCCTTGCACGAATTTCCCTCAAATTTCCAGTATTATTGTAGAAAGAGAAACAGTACTGGGCAACTTCAGCTTTAAAAAGGATTATCATACAGGTAGTATAATTTTATTACGACTATTGGACCGTAAAATCATGTGTAACCTTGTTCCCTCTTGTAATGTGTCACTTTAACACGAGTCATACTAGAAACATAACGTATGTTTCTTTTAATCCTCTTAACTAAAGGAGGTATTTCTGAAAAGTTTCACTTTGTTTGTACTTAGCCTCTTCAATAAATGTATATCTTTATCCACCAATACTAGTAGGAGAATATTAGATTTTAACTTGGTCTTTCAACTTAAAAAAACAGTGCATACCTAAATATAGATATCAAATACTGTATATATCTGTCTATACATGTCTAGGATACATTATTGACAACATTTAGGTTTTTAAAAGCTTGATAAATACTTAGAAAACACCAAAATAAAACATCTAACAAATAGTAGAGCTCCTAAACCTCATCAACCAAGAAGGGTAACCACCAGCCTGTCAGCAGCCAACAGAGTGGGTCCTGATCATTCAAGAGAAAAATACAATAAAATCCAAACATCTCCAGGCCTGGAAATGACTTATTTTATACCATAACTGTTTCAGGTATTCCTTTGAGTGTGGGAGCCAAATGCCAGCTTCAAAACAATCAGATCTCCCACAAATACATATTTCTATCAGCCAATGTTGGTATGAAAATGTTAGATATCGACTTTTCAAGTTACTTTAAGAACAAGCAGTACATAACAAACATTATTGAAAACAAGGTGTATAAAAAACATAAGATAAAACATTATTTGATGTGAGTACAGGGCTTCTACATCTCGTCAACTTTCCATGGACTGCCCCATATATGTTTAGCATTTAAAAGCTTCCCTAACAAAAAAGTAAAAGCTCTGGATTTAAAATTAACAACCAGGTATGCCATCTGTGCTTGTCTTCCCTTTATGAATCAAGGAGAAAGGTGAACAGTCAGCAACCAACAATATTTCCCACCAGCAGAGGGGTCTTGATCATCCAGAGTCTTATCAAAAACTTGTCTTTCTTCCTATTTCCCCTCACATCTCCAGGCCTGGAAAGTGGCTTAGACCAGGTATTTTCCAGGTATATTCCAGGAGTGTGTGAGCCCCTGTGTCAAGTTCAAAATCACTACCCTTCTCTCCACAGCGGTTAACAACCAGGTATGCCATCTGTGTTTGTCTTCCCCTTATGAATCAAGGATAAAGGAGAAAGATACAGCCAGCAATCAACAATATTTTCCACCAGCAGAGGTCCTGATCATACAGAGTCTTATCAAAAACTTGCCCCTTTCTTTCTTCCTATTTCCCCTCACATCTCCAGGCCTGGAAAGTGGCTTAGACCAGGTATTTTCCAGGTATATTCCAGGAGTGTGTGTGAGCCCCTGTGTCAGGTTAAAAAAAATCACTACCCTTCTCTCCACAGGCCAATCTGCTCGGTTTAATGACAATCTGTACTATCGTCAGCTGAATTAGGACTCCATAATCATCTCAGTGAATACCATAAAGCTGTACACTGACCGCTACTCGACATATTTGTAGAGATTATCCAAGGCTGAGCTGCGAATGGAGTCAAACAACAATAAATCTGTGCAATATTAATACACTGAATGTGAACTACATTTGTCTGTGCAATATGTCATTGAGCAATATACACCTCAAGTGCAACTACATTTGTTTACATTTTATTTATTACATCTACCCTACCTATTTTACCAGTGCAATTACCTCTGTTTAAATTACATCCATTTTTATATTTTATACTTCTAGTGTAACACTTCTGTTTATATTTATTTATTACATCTACCCTACCTATTTTATTTGCTTTATAAGATAAGATAGAACTTTATTAATCCGGAAGGAAATTCTTGTGCCAGAGATTGCTCAAAATTACAACAAGTTCAAGTGTATAAAATACAAGTGTATAAAATAAAAAAGTACTATCTCTAGCACCAGTGCCTAATAGAGTAACAATTAAGTGAGATACATTTAGTAAAATGAGTAAATAAGATAAGTAAAATTCTTATTTTACTTAAGGTAAAGTAAGCTAACATTTTATTTATTACATCTACCCTACCTATTTTACCAGTGGAACTACCTCTGTTGACATTACATCTATTTAACCTATTTTATTCTTCTAGTCCAACACTTCTGTTTATATATTTACTTAATACATCTACTTTACCTGTTTTACTTGCTTTATATAACTGTGTGTGTGTTTTACCTTTTACATGTTTTACCTGCCTCATTTAATCTTGTTAAGTATTTGTTTTAAAGCACTGACCAGAAGTGGCAATTGTGAATCTTGTTGTATTTAATACACAATGACAATAAAGCTTTCTATTCTATTCTATAAAATGGTGAAAAATGTGGATCCTCAAATGTCTGGTTTTGTCAAAGATATTCAGTTTACTGTCATAGAGGAGTAAAGAAACCAGAAAATATTCACATTTAAGAAGCTGGAATGAGAAAATGTAGTCTTTTCTTCCTTAAAAAAATTACTCCAATCTATAATTAAAATAGTTGGTGATTAATTTAATAGTTGACAGCTAATCGATTAATTGTTACCTCTAGTATTACACTTGTTTACATTTTATTAATTACATCTACCCTACCTATTTTACCAGTGCAATTACCTCTGTTTACATTACATCTATTTAACCTATTTTATTCCTCTAGTCTAACACATCTGTTTATATATTTACTTAATACATCTACTTTACCTGTTTTATAACTGTGTGTGTGTTTTACCTTTTATATGTTTTACCTGCCTCATTTAATCTTGTCATATATATGTTTTAAAGCACTGACCAGCTGTGGATCTCGTTGTATTTAATACACAATGACAATAAAGCTTTCTCTTTTCAAAAACACTGCTACGCAACAACACTAGCTAGCATTAGCATTAGCTCCTGGACTAGCCGTTAGCTCGTTAGCATGGCTGCCCGGCTTTAAATCATAATAACATCTGTATCCTGGACTCTATTTGTTTACATATATACAAAGTGTTTAGTGTATATTTCAGGTAGCAGCTGTGTTGGTCGAGCTGACCGCGGTGGTTCAGAGCAGAGCTGTGTGTTTGTTGGTGTAAAATGGCAGCCTAGCTTCTGCTCAATAATGAGTCAGGAAAACAGCTAGCTCGTTAGCATTAGCCGTTAGCATTAGCTCGTTAGCATTAGCTCCTCTTCGGCTACATTGGTTGTCGTGATTAAATAGCGCCTCCAGGCTCAACGTCCGCAGTTCTCAGGTGACTTCTTACCATGTTAAGGCCGTGGTTGTCGCTGTGCGGTCGGTGTTAGTGGTGGTTTTTCGGGTTAAAAGCTGCCTCCTCCGCCGTCGTTTAGCTTCTCTGTGAGTGTTTGCTGTTCCGCTGCTAACTGCGACCAGACCGCTCTGCTCTGCTCGGCTCTGCTTCGTTCGCACAAAGATCAGCTCAGCAGCCACCGAATCATGCTGCCTTCAGGCAACCTCGGAAAATATGTACGCCACGACAAAACGGTCATACACTCAAAAGACAGTGAATTACATTATATATAAAAATAAACAATTCTTAAAAATACAGAAAAAAATAAAGATACAAAATTAGATTTTAACTTGGTCTTTCAACTTAAAAAAACAGTGCATACCTAAATATAGATATCAAATACTGTATATATCTGTCTATACATGTCTAGGATACATTATTGACAACATTTAGGTTTTTAAAAGCTTGATAAATACTTAGAAAACACCAAAATAATACATCTAACAAATAGTAGAGCTCCTAAACCTCATCAACCAAGAAGGGTAACCACCAGCCTGTCAGCAGCCAACAGAGTGGGTCCTGATCATTCAAGAGAAAAATACAATAAAATCCAAACATCTCCAGGCCTGGAAATGACTTATTTTATACCATAACTGTTTCAGGTATTCCTTTGATAAAAAATAAACAATTCTTAAAAATACAGAAAAAAATAAAGATAAAAAAAATAAATTCTATATTATGTCAATAATTCTTAATGTATATGTTCTTAATATGCCTGTATATATTCTTATTATTCAATATTCAAGAGTTTTATTTGCCATTTGCACCTATAAGTACATTGGAATTCTGACTAGTTTACACCGAGTCAGCTTTAAGAAAAGAAAAGAAGGTAGAAAAGGCACAAGGTAATTACAGTACATTGAAGCAGCACATTCAACTCAACTCAATAAATAAATAAATTATTAAAATATAAAGCACCCTCAGTGTAGTCAATAAATAAACTAAACTACCCTCTGCATAATAATTTTATTTTTAAAAATAAATAATTAATATATTTCAGACAATTACACAGTGGAAGGCAGCATATTGCACAGCATATATATTTAAAATATATTTATTTATTTATTTGCATGTAAAGTACTCTATTTATTCATTTGAAATATTTAAAATAGAGTATAAGTGTGCCGGAATTGATTGTAAAAAAATAAATAAATTACATTATCTAAAAATAAATAATTCTTTAAAATACAGAAAAAATTAAGTCATTTAATTGCGAAAAATAAATACATTTTTAGATTATTTTTTACATAAATAAATGAACAAATAAATGTGGAAAAAAATGAAAATGCTCTTATTAATATATATAATTTGTCTTTATATTTTGACATGTATCCATTCTTTTATTTATTTCTCATTGAATTTCCACATTTTTATTTACTTATTTATTCTTTTATTTATTTCTCTTTGTATTTCCACATTTATTTTCTTATTCTTCAAATAAATAAACTAAACTACCCTCTGCATAGGAACGATACCCCCAGAATACAAATATACAGTATATATTCTCCATGACCATGTTAAAAGAACTTGTAACCCTCAAAAATATTTAAATAAATAAATAATTAATATATTTCAGATAATTACAGAGTGGAAGGCAGCATATTGCACAGCATATATATTTAAAATATATTTATTTATTTATTTGCATGTAAAGTACTCTATTTATTAATTTGAAATATTTAAAATAGAGTATAAGTGTGCCGGAATTGACTACACAGCCTGGGCAGGAAGGCCCGCTCCTACAAGTAAAAGTACAGAAGTATTAGCATCAATATACACTTAACATATCAAAAGTAAAAGTACTCATTATGCAGAATGGTCCAAATAATCAGGGATCAATAAAGTTTTTAGCTTAGTTTATAATATTAGGCCTACATCATAATTCATTTTTTGATTATATTTTGAATTATTAATCTGGAAAATAACTGGTGACCAAAGTTATCAAATAAATTTTGTAGAGTTAAAAACAACGATATTTTCCTCTGAATTGTAGTGGAGTAGACTCAAGTAAAGTACAAGTACTGGTACCTTAAAATTGTACTTAAGTATAGTATTTGAGTAAATATACTTAGTTACTTTCCACCACTGGTTTTTAGTTAGTTTTCTATATGGGAATTGTACATAGTTTCTACCATCACAATAAGTCATAATTAAAAAAAAAAGAATTAATACGTATTAAATCACGAATTGTACGTAACGTTTTACTTACATTTTTACTTGAGAATTACAAATTTTGCAAATAATATTAAAAATATAAATAATTCTGTTGATGTTTTAGTATTTTATAAAAAACTGACATGTTACATCACATTTAAAAAATAAAATAAACAAGATAACATCAAATTGATCAAATATTTTATATTTTTTAATTATTTTATTTATTCATTTTCTATTTATATTATTGATATTTTTGTGCAATACGTTCTGGGCATTTTTTATTTTGTATTTTTTTACATTTTAGACTCTTAAAGTTAATCATTATAATTATTATATGCTGATTAATTTATCAAACAAAAACAGACACACTTTGCTACAGAATGCACAAATATTTTAAAACATAACAAAACATCCATACTATAATAAACTCACCGTCTAAGTACTCGGCATTGAAACGTCGGAGTTTACGAAGACTCCTGGAATGCAACACCAGCGTCACAGAATGGCGTCCCTATTGGACTACAATCATGGCTTCACAAAACAATTCCAGCTGCTTGAACTACAAAATATTGCAATATCCCCTTCACGCATGCGCACTCGGCTGTTTCAGTCACCTAATATGACATTTGAATTATGCATGCAAGAGACAGACGCACGATGCTGACATTTAGCTCTCTGTTCTTTTAATCTGAGTGTTATGCAAAGACTGACAATGTCACATTAGGATCATATACCAATGAAAACACAGATATTTATCCAGTGGTTCATGATGTCATCTCACTGCTATGGTATTATAGTGATTATTTCTTTATAATAAATATTCCTAGAAGGAATTAAATGTTCTCCAAACACAAGTCATTCATCATTTATACAATATGCAGTTTGGTCATCATCACTGTCCCACCCTGTGCACCCTCACTGCCTCTGAAACAGGCAGAAAATGACCTCTGCTGGTGGATGACAGAATGACACAAACACACACAAACTATTATTTGTCACTTAGGAAGATATTGAATTAATTTATAATTCATCCTTGAATATTAACCCTTAACTTTACTACAACTACTAACATGCCTTAAGGGAAAATACTGATTATATTCTATATTATGTCAATAAATCCCATGAAAATACCAAAAGCAATACGTAATAAAATAATAATAAAATAATTATAAGCATTTTAATTTATTTTCAAATATATTTGTTTATTTATTTCTGTATATATTTCTGTATATATATTTAAAATAAATATTTATTTATTTATTTGCATATAAACTTTTTAATTAAACTTTTTTTAAATTCAAAATATATTATAAGTGTGCAGAAATTGACTACACAGCCTGAGTAGGAAGGCCCACTCAAAGCCAGTTGATTGTAAAAAAAATAAATAAATTACATTATCTAAAAATAAATAATTCTTTAAAATACAGAAAAAATGAAGTCATTTAATTGCGAAAAATAAATACATTTTTAGATTATTTTTTACATAAATAAATGAACAAATAAATGTGGAAAAAAATGAAAATGCTCTTATTAATATATATAATTTGTCTTTATATTTTGACATGTATTCATTCTTTTATTTATTTCTCATTGAATTTCCACATTTTTATTTACTT
This sequence comes from Sebastes fasciatus, assembly GCF_043250625.1. Lineage (NCBI taxonomy): Eukaryota > Metazoa > Chordata > Actinopteri > Perciformes > Sebastidae > Sebastes > Sebastes fasciatus. The sequence continues at coordinate 2,467,364 of NC_133815.1, read as the reverse complement.
ATTTATTCTTTTATTTATTTCTCTTTGTATTTCCACATTTATTTTCTTATTCTTTTAAAGTTTTTTATTTATCTATGTCAGTCCTATGATGACTTTTTCCAAATCTTTAAACTCAAGTAGGTCTCTGATATTTGCAATGTCCCACAACATGAGCAATACAAGCACACACACAACAGTGTTATAACTTTACTGCATGAGTTCTTTTTATTGGCTATGGGTTTGTTTCAGTACAGGTGAAAAATGTACAACAGATACAAAGTCATTTAGTTTACATCTCTGTCAATCATCTCTGTGACGCATGTCTTATGTAAGAATGGTGTGATGTGTTTACAGACCACACCTCTGAGGTAAAAGAGTCAGAGCCATCTAAAGATCAACATTCAGGGCTTTTTCTGTGTAAATATACGGTGTGCATATTCGTCCAGGGACTTTTAATGTCTTTTCTTTATACATTTCTTCACACACTTGTTTTTACATTTCTTTATGCAGTTCTGCCTCATTATGTAAATGAGAGGTCTGTCACTCAACGTGTGCTGTATGTGCTTCATTCTGGATTTGGTTCACATTAATATGTGTTGTCCTCAGTCCTGTTAAGCCCACGTTGGATGGGCATATGCATGACATATTATTATAAAAAATGTATCTCGGGTTGTAATAAACATTAAGCTGCTTGATTTAACACTGGTAAAATGTTTTTTAAACTCAGCTGAAGTTTAATGTAAAAAAAAATGAATGCAAATGAGTTCTAAGTTGTCAGACTGGTTTTGGTTTCCTCTTGGCTTGCATCATTTCCTGCTGTTGCTTCAACCGTACTTCCTCTAGACTCATACAGCCTCCTGTTAACACACACACACACACACCTGTACAGTCAGATTAATGTATATATAACAATATAAACATATTAAATCTTCCTTTGTGTGTGCGTCTCACCAACACTGCTGGGGTCAATGGAGACGTAAGCCATCGCTCTGCTCAGCCGAAGCTCCTCTAAAGCGGCGAGCTCCGCCTCCGCCTCTGCTCAACCAATCACACGTCACGTAACAATTACCCCAACATGGAAAACAGAGATTTAAATCTGATTCACACACGATCATGACGACTCACTTCTCTGGATCTCTCTTCTTTTCTTGAGGTTTGGGGGGATGACGGTGAAAGCTTTGTTACTGAAACAGAAGAACACACTCTGGTTTATTTCTCTATGTTGGAACACATGAACATTTTAGGCATTCAGTGAGTGAGGAGATTGTTCCAGGACCTGTATCCGGGCCAGAGCCTCTGTTTGAAGATACTGCTAACATCTTGTCACAAAGAGACACAAAATGACCACAAAGAGATACAAAACGTCTACAAAGAGATGCAAAATGTCTACAAAGACACGCATAAGAACTACTAAGAGACACAAAACTACTACAAAGAGACACAAAACAACTACTAAGAGACCCAAAACAACCAAAAAGAGATGGAAAATGACCACAAAGAGATGCAAAACGACCAAATAGAGACACAAAAAGACCCCGAAGAGATGCAAAACCGCTACAACGAGATGCAAAATTACCAAAAAGAGATGCAAAATGTCTAGAAAGAGATGCAAAACGGCCAAATAGCGACACAAAACGACTCTGAAGAGGTGCAAAACTACTGCAAAGACACGCAAAACAACTACAAAGTGATGCAAAACAACCAAAAACAGATGCAAAACAACTACACAGAGACGCAAAACAACTACACAGAGACACTAAATGTCCACAAAGCAATGCAAAACGACTCAAAAGAGATGCAAACAACTACAAAGAGGTGATACACTACTACAAAGAAACACAAAATGACAACAATGAAATGCAAAATGACCAAAAACAGATGCGAAACAACCTAAAAGAGACACAAAAAGACCACGAAGGGACACAAAACGACTACAATAAGAGGCAAAACGACCAGAATGATGTCTCTTTGAATCTGTGGCTATTGTTCTAATGAAGTAGCTACAGTAGGAGGGGTGGGGGCCCTTTACATGTCTGTGCCGTGGAGCCCATCGTCTCATAATCCATCATGGTTGTATTTGTGTGTCGCTCTGTTCCTGGTCTGGTGAGAACTGTATAACCTGTACCTTCCCTTTCCTGTCACTTTACAGCCCTGTGCATCTAACGACCGCCAACAAGTGTCCAAAGTAATACTGCAAGATATCTAAACAAAATCATATGACATGTCAACATTCCCAATGAATCTCAAACAGTCAAACAACCCGTCTGTTGTTTGTGGATGTTTACGCCAACGTTCACCTGCAGGTCTGTAATGCCAGTGGGTGGTAACGTGTCAGATTAATCCACTGCAACAGATGGCCACACACAGACAGCAGGAAGACGGATACTTTAGGACAGTTTACCTGCCTTTAATAGCAAGACCCTCTCAAACACCTGCTGTTATTTTGGTCTGTTTCCACTCTGGATTAACGCAGCAGAAACGCCATGAAAATAATCCTTAAACACTGAATGTTAACGGGGTTCAGAAGCATGAAACTTGACTGAGGAAGAATATTTATTTTACTCTTAAAAAAAGAGTAGAAATGTCTACATACATATCTTCATTTGTGTTTTCATTGTTTTTTCTTTGTTGTTTTTGACTTTTTCAGAAGGTTTTATTTTTAAGATTTTATAGACTAATGAAAACATTCATATGGCCTCAAATGTATGGACCGATTATGAGACAATTTTTGGTCATTTTGCATCTCTTTGTAGTCATTTTGTGTTTCTTTTTGGTCATTTTGCATCCCCCATGGTCATTTTGTCTCTTTTAGGTAATCTTGCATCTCTTTGTAGTCATTTTGCATCCACTCATGATCATTTTGCATCTCCTTGTAATTGTTTTTCGTCTCTTTTTGGTCCTTTTTTGTCTCTTTGTGGTCATCTTGCATCTCTTCGTAGTCATTTTGCATCTCTTTTTGGTCATTTTGCATCCCCTCATGGTCATTTAGTCTCTTTTTGGACATCTTGCATCTCTTTGTAGTCATTTTGCATCCCCTCATGGTCATTTTGCATCTCTTTTTGGTCATTTTGTGCCTCTTTTTGGTTATTTTCCATCTGTTTTTAGGAATTTTGCGTCCCCTCACTGGTCATTTTGTGTCTCTTTTTGATCTTTTTGCATCTCCTTGTAATCGTTTTATGTCGTTTTAGGTCGTTTTGTGTCTCTTTGTAGTCTTTTTGCATTCCCTCGTGTTCATTTTGCATCTCTTTCGTAGTCATTTTGCATCCCCTTGTGCTCATGTTGTGCCTCTTTTTGGTAATTTTGCACCTCTCTCTTGTCTGTTTGACCTCCTAACAAGAAATGTAACTTCAGACAGAGGCTCTGGTCCAGAGGCCCCCTAACCTTTTGTAGCAGCTCACATGGGACACAAAACAATCTCATACGAACCAATGTTGCTACAGGGAGTGGGAAGACACCAACTAGTTTTAAACTGGACCTCATCTCTTGTGTCTCACCTCGGACTCTGACCCGCAGGTCTGGTCTCAGTGACTTCCTGCTGCTCCCTCTGACCTGGACATGTTGGTTTAACAGCAGCTTGTTTCACAGAGCTGGTCGTCGTCCTCCGACAGTCCGGGTTGGTTCTGGTCCAGTGTGTGGTGGTTTTGGTGGTTTTGTTGGTTCTGGTGGTCCTGGTGGTTATGGGGCCGGTGGAACTGGACCTGGTTCTCATCCTTTCACAGCTCGCTCCGGGTCGCCCCTCACACCTGTCCGGACACCTGGTGGAGCTTGACGCGCGGCTTTTACGCACAGCTGGTACTCTGAGTGTTTCACTGTGAACCGGCCGAACCTGCACCGGTGCTGGTCTCTGCAGGGTTCTTCTTGTTGCCTCCACAGGTTTGGGCTTAATCACTTTTGTGTTTTGCATTTTTAAGTCAAAGTAAAGCTTCTGTCTTTATGAAAGAGAGTCGTCATCTTCTGCATAATATCGATTAAAAAACAAAAGAATCTCAACTTTTCCTCTCAGTGGTTTGGTTGCTATGAAGGTTGCTATGGAGGTTACACCATAGCAACAGATGGGTCAAGTCGCACAGAGCAGGGTAGGAGTTCTGGTGAGAACTTTCAAAATAAAAGATAAAACAATTCAACCAAAATGAAGAGAAAATGTTTCATGATAAGAATTCAAGAAAATGAAACAGCAGCACTAAGAAAACATACAGGATAAGGTTGTACTTGTTATGCTGATGGATGGGAAATGGGTGCTTTTGGTGCAGTTTTAGTGCTCAGTGGTCATTTTGCATCTCTAAATAGTTGTTTTGCGTCTCTTTTTGGTTGTTTTGCATCTCGTTGTAATCATTTTGCATCTCTTTTTGGTTATTTTGCATCTCTTTGTAGTCGTTTTGCATCTCTTTTTGGTAATTTTGTGTCTCTTTTTGGTTGTTTTGCATCTCTTTGTAGTCTGTTTGCGTCTCTTTGTAGTCATTTTGCATCTCTTCTTGGTAGTTTTCTGTCTCTTTTTGGTTGTTTTGCATTCCCTCTTAGTCATTTTGCATCTCTTTGTAGTCATTTTGCATCCCCTTGTGCTCATGTTGTCGTCTCTTTTTGGTCATTTTGCATCTCTCTTTCGGTGAACATCAGCGTTAATTTTGTAAATATTATCATTGACTATATTTTATTTTGAAGGCAGCTCCACCTGGTTTCCTGTGTGATCCTGACTGTGTTGAGTCTGACGCAGCCACAGATTAACGTCAGTGACGCAGCTGCAGATTAACGTCATGACGCAGCTGCAGATTAACGTCATGACGCAGTTGCAGATTAACGTCATGACGCAGCAGAGTATTTGTTGTCAATCAGAGTCAATCTGTCCAATCAGAGAGGCTCATCCGATTACTGAGAGACTCTACACAGGTCACATGATCTCATACTGTCAGATTATACAACACACAATATATTACTACATATATTTATTTTTTTATTTGTTTGTTTTAGTAATTCAAACAAGAAAATAAACTGCTATTTTATAACAACAGTTTGATTAAAATAATAATAGTGAGAATATAATAAACAGTATTTAGACGATATGACACAAGTTAAGTTAGTTTCAAAGTTAAAGTTGAAAGTACATAAAAGTATTAAAAACATCAAAAGCAAACAACAAAGGCACATTTTAACTTAATTTTATATATATATATATATATATATATATATAAACACACACACACACACACACGTATATTCGTACATACATTTAAATTAACTGAAGAAGAAAATATTTTAGGATAATTATGATGATACCAAATAGGATCATAAACATAAATTCACTTTTTAAGGTTACTATCCTTTAATGAACTGAGTATATATATATATATATATATATATATATATATATATGTATATATATGCGCATCAGTGGTAGAAGTACATTCAATTCAATTTTGAAGTACTTGCCATTTGCTTGACTACTTTCAGTTTGTATGTTACTGTATTTCTGAGGAAAATATTGTACTTTTAAATCCACTACATATGTGTATCTGGACATATGGTAATTAAAAGAAACTAAATAATAATAATAACAATAATAATAATAATAATAATAATAATAAATAAATCCAACATTGTATGTGGACATATGGTTATTATAAGAAACTCTAAATAATAATAGTAATAATAACAAAGAAAGACAGGAAAAAAAATTAAATAAACAGTATGAACTCATTTATTATTGTCTATTATTTGGGTTCAAATGATCAGAGACCTCAAAAAAAATGTAAGCTTTATGGATGTGAAATTAAAAATTATTATGATAAATTAACAATGATTGTTTTGAGTGTCAAAATATTCAGCTTAATACAACTTTATTTATCCACAGAGGCAATTTGATTTGGGGACAGGAAACAGACAGACATGTACAAGCAAACAAATGTGAAATAAATAAGTCATAATAAAATAACAATAAAACTAAATGAATAAATAATAATAGTGACAATTATAAATAAAATATAACAAAATAAATAAAAATACTTTTCTTCCAGAATCCTATGTGTAGCCTACTGACATTCATAAAAGAGATGTTTATTTGTTGTTAAAGTCAAAGCTCTTGCCTTATAGAACCTGTATACCATTGGTTTGTATATATATCTCTGCCAGAGAGTGTCTGTCTGTGCGGTCCTCCTGAGCTCTGAGTGGTGCTGTCTCCTCTCTGTCTCTGTTAAAATCTGCCTTCCATTGCATTTCTCCAGCAGCGGACTAACCAGGCCCCTCGCAGCCGCAGCACGGTGGCCAAGAGCCGGGCTGATTCCCCACCACAGACCCGGCAGGTGTGACGGTGGTGGAACACCTGAGAACCTGCAGGCACCATCATAACAACCCACATCTGGATGCTGCAGGATTTACTGGAAAAGCTCTGTAGGAAAAAGCTCCTGGATGTGATGAAATCCTAACCAAAGTGCGACACATACACACACAGAAGCTCATGCACATCCTAAAGGGGCCTGTTTTTGCAATGCAACTGTGCGTGTTTCTGGCTGTAAAGGCGGATAAGCAGAGGTGAGGCTGCAGGAGGTGTTATTGTCTGGAGGAGGTTGACGCAGCAGCAGCAGCTCCTGCGCTGTCAGACGAGGAAGTGAGGCTTCATAAACACACGCCCATTTCAGCCTGCTTGCTAAAAAAGCACCAGACACGCTCATCAGAAAGCAGCTACAGACTTTATAAAACATGCGACACTGGGAATAAACCTGCAGGACGACGCAGACTTCATTGGGTAGGTGGAACCGGTGCGCATTTTACGCACAACGTGGACATGACAATGTCTCCAAAAAAATGTTATTATCGTGAGACTTCTCCACTGTGAAGGCCTGTCTCCATCTTTTTTTTTTTTTGATAGTCACATGCATGATCTCTGGCCTAACTGTCACTGTTCGTGCACTGTGACTCGTGTTAGTGTTAATGCAGTATGGTCTGCAGGAGTAAAAGTGACGCTAGTTAACAGTTAAACAGGCTGCTGCAGGCCAGATGTCAGCATCTGCATGGAGTGGCACCTGCTTGAGTTCAGGCTGCAGACTGAGCACCCATTTAAACCCAAATACTAGATATGCACCCACTTCCATAATGTAAGGCAGATAACTTCCAGTATAGTTACACTGTAGTGACATTATATCCTCATTCTGCAGGGGGCACACATTTTATGTTGATTATGAGTAGAAAAAACCCATATGCATTGATGCTAGAGCATTATTTAAAGCAAAAATGGCGAACATTCACTGGCACCACCTTGTCATATGTGAGGATTTTCTGAATTTATATATATTTAAATTCATATATATATTTTCTGAATATTTTTGCTTTTGGATTGTTGGTCAGACATTTGGAGATGTCACCATGAGCTTTGGGAACTTGTGATTGTGTTGTTTTATAGACTGAACCAAACCATAATTGATTAATCGCAAAAACAAGCTTAGATTAATTAAAATATTAATTAATTACAGCCTTAATTGCTGCAATATTTGCACTAGAGTTGCCAGTTAGTCGTATAAAATTCACTATTTAAGAAAAAATATTAGGGCTGTCGTCGACCAAAGAAATTCTTTGTCGACTAATCGATTAGTTGATTTTTAGTTTCTCCACAAAGAATAACACAAAAGCACCACTTCTTGTGTTTACCAGAGATGTGCTCATAAGTTTCTTGGAAATTAGTCAGTCAGCATGACATAAGCATAAAAAAATGACGCACCGACCGAAGAAATCTTAGTCGACAAAAACTAAAACGACTAAGAGGGGGCAGCCCTAGAAAACATCACATTTAAGAATGAATTCTTTACAAATCTGACAATAAAACTCTACTCAGTGCACTACAAGAACTGTCACATCACTATAAATCAGATGTTATCAAACTTTTTGGGAACAGGGACCCTTACAGGGTAGAATATTTTTCCTAGGACTCCCTCATAAACATAACAATTAATCGTAATCTAATATCTTTGAGTTGTGGACAAAACGAGACATTTGAGGACGTCATCTTGGGCTTTGGGAAACACTGATCGAATAACTAATCGAATAACGTCATAACTTTACGAGAAAAAAAGTTGTGAAATTATGAGAATAACATCATAACTTAATGTGAAAAAAATCTTAATATTACGCGAATAAAGTCATAACTTAACGAGAAACAAGTCGTTATATTACGAGAATAAAGGCATAACTTTACGAGAAAAAAAGTCATAAACTTTACGAGAAAAAAAGAAAATAGCACGTAAAATAACTACTTTGTAATATCATGACTTTATTCTCATAATACGACTTTTTTTCTCTTAAATTTATGACTTTATTCTCAATATCTCAGATTTCTTTTCTGTCGTACCGTCATACCATAGACCTACAACAATGATAAATAAAAATGAAAATGTTAACAAAAAAAAACAGTTATTAATTTCTATTTTTAAAAATCCACAGGGAGCCACTGGAGAGGAGCTAAAGAGCTGCATGACGCTCCAGAGCCGCAGGTTGCTGACCCCATGGTCTAAAAGATCATCATGTGTTTGTAGCGTCGCTGTCCTGTGAGAACCTCGTATCTATAGGGCTGCAACTAACGATTATTTTCATTGTCAGTTATTTTCCTGATTAATCGATTAGTTGTTTGGTTTATAAAATTTCAGAAAATGTTGACAGTGTTTCCTAAAGCCCAAGATGACGTCCTCAAATGTCTTCTTTTGTCCCACAAACTCAAAGATATTCAGTTTACTGTCATAGAGGAGGAAAGAAACCAGAAAATTTCACATTAAGAAGCTGCAATCAGAGAATTATGACTTCCCTCAAACCGATTAATCGATTATCAAAATAGTTGGCGATTAATTTAATAGTTGATTAGTTGATTTATTCGTTGCAGCTCTACTGATTTTAAACTTCAGCATCAGTGACGGCTGTGATAAATGGTTCAGATGAAAAGGCGTCTGCAACAAGCTGGAGGGATTTATTTCAACACATTCAATTCATCACTGTCATACAAACTAATGTTGGTTTTATATTCTGCGTGTGGATTTTATCCTCAGGTGTGGGCCAAATATATTTGTTTTAGTTTCATCTGAGGGTGTCGGGTCTCATCTTTGCTCCTCATGGATGGAGAGAAACAGTTGGAAGATCATATTTCATATGAAGTGAAGTTTTCTGGTCTGTAGCCAGGATTTTGTGTCTTCATTTTCTCAATAATTAGATTACAGTTCTTTCCAGTAAACTTCCAAGGAAATTATTGGGAAATTACAGACGCTTAAAATAGAGTATTATTGTTTATTTTCCCATCAAACAACTCTTCCAAAGTAAACCCATTATTCATCAACTTGGTGGGAACAATAAGGTCAAGTTTTACTTTTGTGAGTGACGCTCACACGGATCTGGAGACGGTTTATTTCTCAACGAGGAGGTAGCGGAGGCTGCTTGAGAGAGAGAGAGAGAGAGAGAGAGAGAGAGAGAGAGAGAGAGAGGAGAGAGAGAGAGAGAGAGAGAGAGAGAGAGAGAGAGAGAGGAGAGAGAGAGAGAGAGAGAGAGAGAGAGAGAGAGAGAGAGAGAGAGAGAGAGAGAGAGAGAGAGAGAGAGAGAGAGAGAGAGAGAGAGAGAGAGAGAGAGCTGGCTACTGTCTGTATATAAGAAGTGGACATAGTCACCGTGACGTCACCTATTGGTTTGTGACTATGGTTTTTGAAGCCTCAAGTTCAGTATTTTGTTCGTCGCCATCTCGGTTTTTCGTAACCAAAACTGACACGAGAGGATGGAGCTAAGTACAACCGAACGCTGAATAAGTCATTTTTTGGCAACCAAAAATGTTACAATTAACTTTGATGAAGTGAAAACATAATGTGAAAGAGTTAAAGTTCTAAGACGAAAACACAGACAACTCCCAGACCGGACAACGCCATGGTAGCGACTGTCAAACACAGGTAGCCCCGCCCTAAAGCATCCCCTGCTTTATGGTCTATTTGACTCTAAATGGGACCATAATTTACTAAATGAACATCATGCTGTATTGAAGAAGACTTGAAACTAGTGATTGAGACCATAAACTCATGTTTACAATGTTTACTGAGGTAATAAATCAAGTGAGAAGTAGGCTCATTTTCTCATAGACTTCTATACAATCAGAATTATTCTTGCAACCAGAGGAGTCGCCCCCCTGCTGGCTGTTAGAGAGAATGCAGGTTAAGGCACTTCAGCATTGGCTTCACTTTTCAGTTATTATAAATAATATTAATTACAGTCACTTTAAGAAACATATGAAAATGATTTGATGTGTTGATTTTGTGTCTGTGTGTTACAGTGCGTTAAAGTGTTAAAGGATGGACATGGGAGCTGGTTCGTCAGGCAGCCAATCAGAACACGGCGAGGCCACCAATGGAACCAGCCCTCAGACCTCCCACCGCCGCCACGCCCGACCCTCCACCCCAACAACCCCCACCCCTCCTCGCTCACCCCCAACCCCATGCTCCTGGACTCGCCGGCACCCACGCTGACGCCCACCACCCACTCCCCTCCTCCCCCTCTCACGCCCGCTCCCTCCGTCACCGCAACCCACGTCCCGAAAATGGCGGCGGTGGCGACGGTTGGAGCTCCATCTCCCCACATCCTCGTCCCTGCTCCTCCTAAACTCACCTCCACCACAACCCCCGCCCTCCGCACGTACTCTCGCCCGATCATCCCCTCCCCGACGGGCGCCTCCAAAACATCTCCCACCAAACAAACCTCCTCCTCCTCCTCTCTTCTCCATCCTTCCTCTTCCTCCTCCTCCTCTTCCTCTCCTGTTGTAGCCAGCACCACCTCGCCCCTCCTCCTCTCTTCTTCTTCTTCTGCATCGCACAGCAGCACCACCATGTCAACCAAGACCTCCACCAGCCTGACCAACGGGAACACAAGGCCTGTATCCACGCCGACCTCCACGCCAATCACGCCCTTTCACACGCCAGCCAGTCCACCTGGCAGACAGGTATCGGGCACACACACACACACACACACCTCCATATGATCCAACAACACCACATACTACTTTTTAAAGGAATAGTTTGACAACTTTATTTGAAGCTACAACCAGCAGCTGGTTAGCTTAGCTTAGCATAAAGAATGGAAACGGAGGGAAACTGCTAGCCTGGCTTTTATTGCAAGGTAACCAAACCCACCTTCCAGCACCTCTGAGATATCGTGATACACAATTACGTCGTTTAAATTGATAATAACAAGCACATACTAAGTCAAATTCCTTTTTAATTCCCTCATTTTGATTGTTGAGTCTTTTGGTTTGTACACACATACATGCACACGCACACACAACACTTTCTTGTTTTCTAGGAAATGCAACAAGTAGACGTCCTCCCTTCGTCTAAAGCCGTTCCTGATGTGCTTCCCTCCCCTCCTCTCCTCTCCTCCTCTTTGTTCCAGGTATCACAGGCTCATCCTGTGGGCACACCTGGTCTTGTGCGAGCCAATCAGAGCCCGTCCCCCGTGAGGCCGAGGGTATCCCAGCAGACATTGCTCCTGGGGAAAGGTCTCAAAGGGTCTGGACAAGACCAGGTGCTGCTTAGAGCTCAGATGGTAAACATAGTTACACACAGACACACACACACACACACACACACAAACCCATATTTACATAGATTTCTACGTCTAATCTGGTTTGTACCAGTATTAAAATGAGATAGTAGCAGTTAGAGCAAAGGTCAGAGGGATGGTACATTCAGGTTACGTAGGAAATACAGACGCTGTAAGCTTGAAAATATGTTTTTAAAGGTCCCATATTGTGCTCATTTTCAGGTTCATACTTGTATTTTGTGTTTCTACTAGAACATGTTTACATGCTGTAAGGTTAAAAAACAACATTATTTTCCTCATACTGTCTGCTTAAATATACCTGTATTTACCCTCTGTCTGAAACGCTCCGTTTTAGTGCATTTCAACGGAATTGCAACGGAATTGCGTTGCTAGGCAACAGTTTGGGTCCATGTTTACTTCCTGTCAGCTGCTGTTATTCACATACACTGCAACATAAACTAAACTGGGACACATTTAGAATGTTTAAAACCGTGTAATGGTCTAAATATTGTATATTTGTGACATCACAAATGGACAGAAATCCTAACGGCCTGTTTCAAATGCACAATTTCTGAATTTCTCCGTATATTAAGCGCTTTGATACTTTCACAGTATTTATATATAGCACTTAAACCTGCTTTATAATATAAAAGACATGAAAATCACACTTTATACAATATGGGACCTTTAAGGCTTTAAGTTTGAGCAACAAACCAGAAAATCTCTGAATACTAAACACACATTTTCACAGTTGTCCATCAGTATATATCATAATAATATCATAATATTTGTTATTCAAATATACTCTGTATCAGGATAAACCATAGACTGTATATAAGAAGTGGACGTAGTCACCGTGACGTCACCCTTTGGTTTGTGGACTGCCGTTTTGAAGCCTCGAGTTCGGCATTTTGGCATTCGCCATCTTGGTTTGTTGCAACCAAACGTGACACGAGAGGGTGGAGCTAATGGTGCCTTCAAATGAAGCTTGTGTTTACAACACGGGAAGTCGTGTACACGATATGCATGGCGTTCAAGTGGTTAAGTCGTGAGAACACCGCTGCTAAGCAACGGTAATATTAATGATTAATTATTAATATTAACGTTACTGTCAGCGTCTAGAAGCCACAGAGGCTAACAATTTAGCAAGCGGGTAAAATAATGCAGGAAATGCATATTATATTATATAAATAATATTATATATAATATATATATATAACTATATATAATATAATTATATATAATATATATATATATATTATATATAATAAATATATTATAATTTAATTCAATATATTATAATTTAATTCAATTTAAATAATAAATAATTAAAAATAATATTAAAAATAATAATAATGATAATAAATCATGCAGCACCCACTTTGGGAACCGCTGCACTAGAGCACCAAATGTGGATTAATACGCCGCTGAAAATAGTCCCCGACAAATGCACTATTTTCTGTTGTCTGATTAAAAACTACCAGCTGTTTTAGGAGAATTACTGAGTACGTCCTCAGTAGGAACCATGTCTCAAGTCTGAACAATGAAATGCAAAGAATAGAGGTTGGAAATGTGTTTTTGTTTTCACAATGACGGATATTATTCAGTGTAGAGGTGTTATCAGTCACTCACACACAAACATGCATATTCATCTCCAGTGCTTGAATATGATTACACTCGGCTCTCCTCTTTTTATTTCCTCTACTTTTCTTCCTGCAGCTGATTCTTACGTCTGCTATGCGACCTGCCCTGTCCTCCTCCTCTTCCTCTTCCTCCTCCTCTTCTCCTTCCTCTAACCCTGCCTCCGCTAAGGTAAAAGTAAATCCGACCTTTCCTGTGTGCCTGTGTGGTTTTCAGATGACCGTTCGATAAGCCTCGCTGGCTTCTCCTAGTTACAGCTGCAAGCTTTTTATTCTGGCATGACATACAGTATGTGCAGTTTGCTGTGACAACGGCTATTTTTTAAACAACGGGTGTTTGATTTCAGACAGAAGTAGACAAAAGCAGCTTCTCATTTCTCATGTTGCTAGGAGACTTTATCACCTGTATGAATTTGTTAAAACACTGTCACCAAATGTCACACTTTTGCTTTAAAAGTCAGCTTGAGAAGAGCGTTTATTTTCATGCTTGAGGAGAGTTAGATGAGAAGATTGATACCACTCTCAATGAAGCACCCTTCTTTAAAAGGTGTAAGGTACGGACTTTAGGAACGGTCGTAACTTTTCGTAACCATGGTTTCGTATCAGCAACTTTATAACTTTATAATCAAATGAACTCGTCCACCGTTTTCTTAAAGTTGTTAACGTCTGTATGACAAATATTAAATGTCTCTTAGTTTGAGCAGTTTAGCAGCGAATGTTTGTAAGGGTAGTCGCACGCAACCACATCTGTACGGAGCATCTTCAATGACGCCGTTGCACGTGGTCAGTGACGGCAGCTGGGTATGTCAGCATAGGTGTAGAGTTCGCTCATTGGTTTGGGATGGCACTTAATATGATGGACCCTCCACGCAAACGGAGTGGAGCTTCTAGCCAAGAAAGAGTCCGGCTTTGTAGTTGTTTTGTGTCTCTTTGTGGTTGTTTTGAGTCTCTGTAGTTGTTTTGCGGCTCATTTTAGTTGTTTTGCATCTCTTTTTTGGTTGTTTTGAGTTTCTTTTTAGTTGTTTTGCATTTCTTTTCGATTGTTTTGAGTTTCTTTTTAGTTGTTAAGCATCTCTTTTTAATTGTTTTGAGTCTCTTTATGGTTGTTTAGCATCTCTTTATGGTTGTTTAGCATCTCTTTTTGGTTGTTTTGCGTCTTTTTTGGTTGTTTTGTGTGTCTCTTTTTGGTTGTTTTGTGTCTCTATTGGTTGTTTTGAGTCTCTTTGGTTGTTTTGTGTCTGTAGACATTTTGCGTCTCTCTTTGTAGTTGTTTTGCATCTCTTTTTGTTTGTTTTGAGTCTCTTTTTGGTTTTTTTGCATCTCTTTTTGTTTTTTTTTCAACTCTTTTTTGTGTTGTTTTGAGACTGTCGCTGTTTGTGTGTCAACTACTGTAGTGTAATTTTTCCCAAATCCGATATAGACTGGGACGTAGCCGTTAAACTCTCCGTTAACTCTGACAGCATCCAGGACCGACCTCCACAGACTAACGTAGTTAGTTAACGTCATGCTAACTCTTTGGCCTTAGAGGTAACGCTGGGTTACTGCTGTTAGCTGGACATGCTAATGATTGATGCTCACATTAGAGCAGATAAAGCAGAATAAAAGGATGTGTTTAAGGATGTAACTGATCTTTCTTTGTGTCTCCCCTCTCGTCTCCAGCTCCAGAGTCTCACCCTGAGGCCTCCTCCCCCCGGGGCCCTCACCATCCCCCCCTCCCTCCGCCTCAAGCCCCCCTCCTCAGCCCCGCCTCTCCTCTCTCGCCCTCACACCCCCGTCTTCCCGCCTCTCAGGCCGCGACCGCAGCCCTGCACCACGGCAACGGAGAGCCCGAACACGCCCTGCCGCCACCTCTCCGTCCCACCGCCAAGTAGGTCCCAGAAGACTCCCACTGGTTCACTGGTAGTGTTAATGGAGGAAGACCTCAGGGACAACCTGTTTGATTTAGGTTTTATATTGAAATATAAACACGGAGAAGGTCGTAGGTTTGGTTTCACGAGTTGCATTTACATCAATCTGGCAATTATCACATTATGATTAAATTGGTAATTGTGCTTTCCATAATAATGTTAATCAAACAAAAGAATTAGAAATGCAATATAAATGTCTTATCTGTATTATTGCTGCACTTAATATACTTACAGTCAAGTTTGTTTCATTACTGATACTTAATGTTAGAGATAGATAATGTTGTGAACTAGAATTAGCTACAAAATTGTTAAATTCTAGTATATTTTTTGTAAATCAAAATATAGTTATTATTAATAATAATAGTAACAGTAATAATAATTATTACAATTATATCTTTTTTGTATATAAAAATATAGTTAAGTCATATTATTATTATGAATAAAAATATCAATTATAATAATAATAAGTACTATTATTTTTATTATTATTGTTGTTATAGTTATTCTACTTATTATAATTGATATTGCCATTATTATTGTAATTATTATTATAATCCTCATCATATTATTATTATTATTATTATTATTATTATTGCACCCCAAAAATATGCGAACCAGGCTGCATGTAGATGTACTATAGATGAGTATTATTATTTTATTAATTAACTCCTTTCATCTGAATTAAAAGAAAGATTTTAGTTTCAATCAGTCAAGGTGAAACTGTAAAATTGGGATGGAGACCCGTCCTTCTTCTCTCAGTGGAAATAACACTCTTGTACACAGGAACAGTTTTTTAAGAGAGATAATTCTATATGAGCTTCAGTTTTTATTACAGCAGGAAATGAAATGTAACCTGATCCACGACGGTCGTCCTCTATAAATACAGTTAATCACCTGGGTATTATGTGTTGTGCTGCAGTCTGAGTGATAATTGGTTTGTCAGTTTGAGCAGCAATTATCTGATTGAGTCACAAAAACAAGGAGAACATAGTGTTCGTTCAACGCTACGGATGCAAGCCATCTGTTATTATTAATAATGTATTAATAATTGTTTTAATTAATTATTATTGGATTCATTAGTTAGAGGACAAATGCCATCACAAGTTCTAAGTTGGATTATTTTATCTGACCAACAATTTAAATATATTCTTTTGTATTTCTGCAAGTATTTTTGGGGTATTATTAGTATATTAATATTGTAATATTATTAGTAGTATTTCCATAAGATATATTGCAATTTATTACCTTTTTTCAACTGGAAATTATGCAGTTTGTCAACATCTGTTTTATCTAATAAGATACAGTTTTCACTCCGTTCATTTCACAGTTTTCATTCACATATCTTAAAGGTCAGAGGTCAGGGAAAACCTTTGAATGCCAGTTTTTCCTCGCCAAAATTTAGCGTAACTTTGGAGCGTTATTTATCTTCCCGACGAGCTAACATGACATGGTTGGTACCGATGGATTCATTAGGTTTTATAGTTTCATATGATGCCAGTATCTTCACAAGTGAGCCCGCTACAACCTCTGAAAGACAGAATAGCGGCCGTCAAATTGTTAAGAAGTTAACAGTTTATATAATAAAAGATCGATACTTGACATCCGTGTATTGCAAAATATTGCGGTACTATTGATTTTTTTCTCCCTCCCCTAATTTTTGACTAGACTTTTCTCATCATTAGTTAATTTCTAGTAAAATAACTGGACAGTTTTCCGTCTTCGTGCTCCTAGAAATTAATAAAATAATACAATACTAGAAGGAGAAATTTCTTTTTAGTTGAACCTGTTTAGATATAATAATAACTTTATTTATATAGCACCTTTCAAAACAAGGTTACAAAGTGCTTTACAATAAAAGTAATTAACATCCAGAACTTAAAATCTAAATAACATAAAATCATATAAATACAAAATAAAATCATAAAAATAGTTCCAACAGTGCACCATCAGTTAAGAAAAAGACAAAATATAAAAGTGAGTCTTAAGAAGAGATTTAAAGAAAGATACTGAGTTTGCAAGTTCCTCAGCTGAGGGGCCCGGACAGCAAAAGCTCGGTCACCTTTGTTGACAAGTTTGGATTTTGGAACCGTTAGTAGGGCCAGAGGATCCCAAGCATCGATATAAGGAAGATATGCAACCTGTGACGAGGAGTCCTGAGTAAACGTAGCTGTGTTTTAAAGCCGAGACGAGCCAAAACGGATGGTAACTTCTGCTCTAGACCACCAGCAACCTGCAGATATTCTGCATTTTTGGTGCTAAAAGAGGGCGAGGACAGTTTCTAACAGTCTCTAACAGTTTCTAACTGTGCTCTTGTTTCCTCAGTCATACATTTTATAATATTTTCAGGCCTGGGGGGTGAACACTCACCCAGAGCAAACAAACCCCCGGGGGTAATTATTCATTCATAACTAGTTGCACCTGTTTTACTCTCCCACTTTTATAGTTGTTTGAACAAAGAGAAAAACTCACAAGCGTGAAGCAACAGGCATGAAATGAACATTAAGAGAAAGTCTTACCGCCAACACCCCGAATCAGTTTCACTACGGGAGCAGTCAGCGAAGCTTCAGGTGTTTCAGAGCAGATCACACCGGAGCGGCTTCATCTGAATCTACTGTTCAAATCCACAGATCTTTATTTTAAAGTTCAGTCTGGAGCTCAAACATTAATCTGCATTTAATCAGGTTAAGACTGTTTCTTAATTTTTGGATGTTTGTTCCTTGCAGCTCTGTACTCTCCGGTCCGAGCCGTCCCTCTGAGACCAAGACTTCATTCTCCAAACGGCCACAGAGCGCCGTCGCCACGGCAAACCTCAACCCTCCAACCAATCGCTGCTGCCCCCGCCTGTCAGGCCTCTCCCACCAGCAGGCCGCTGGCCGGACTAAAGAGCTGTCCGTCAACTCAAACTATGCTCGGGCCCGGCCAATCCCAGCACGGCTCCTTATCCGTGACCAACGCCATGTCTGCTTCGTCCCATTTCGAGCGTTCGCCGTCTGCGGCGAGGCAGCTGCAAATCATCGCCCTCTCCTCCTCGGGACGGCAACCTTGCACGTACGCCCACGCTGTGCAGTCGGCACCTCCTGTTGTAGAGTCGCCGGAGCTGTCCAGCCAATCAAAGAGGACGTTGAGCGGTGACGTGCTTCCTGTTCCTCTAAACCCGTCGTTGCCAAAAAACACCTCTCCCCTGCCCTCGCCTCCGTCTCTCCTGAGTCCAGCGTCCCCTCCGAGTCAGGCTGGTCCTCAAACACAAACTGTGACCCAGAAAGGAGAGGCGAAGGATGGCGAGGAGCAGCGAGGGAAAGGGCGAGGGGTACGACAAGGAGTCAGAGGGGAGGGGAGTGTCGGTAAAGACCTGAGGGTGGAGAGAGATGACCAAAGAGAGAAAGTGAAGGAGGAGAAACCGAGACTTCCACCCGAGAAGGAAGGAGGCATCGTCGGTCAGAAGGAACAGGAAGTAAAAACTGGCAGACGGGAAGAACAGATGGAAGTGACGGAGGAAGGAGAGAGGGCTGAGAGAGGCGAGGAGAAAAAGATGGAGGAGGAAGAGGAAGGAGAGACCGCTATGGACCAGTCGGAGAACCTGACCAGTCAGATTCTCCATCAGCACCAGAACACGGATCCTATCCCGACGACTGACACCGTTAAAGACTCCAGCACGGAGCCGAAACCCATCCTGGGTCTCATTCTGGCTCCGGTTCCAGTCCAAACCCCAGTAACAGTCCCAGTAACAGTCCCAGTACCTGCTCCTGTACAAGCTCCAGTACCAGCTCCAGTACCTGCTCCAGTACCAGAGGTTTCTGTCCAAAGTCAGAGACTACCAGAGTCTCATCGGGACCTGCAGCCAGTCAGCCAGGAGGACTTCTGTGAGAACATGTCAACACAGTCAGACAACCAGTCAGGTACCTCAGACCAGTAGACCTCAGACCAGTAGACTTGTTGACTTCCGACCTCCTACTGACCTTTGACCTCCTATTAATGTGAACTTTTCATGCCAAAATTACTCCGTTCTTGCAGGTTTGCAAGATTATAAAATGATGAAATTAATACATTTTAGACGTTAAGAGTTTAGTTATTGTACAGAGCTGTATCAACTCCTACTCCCCTCTCCTCTAGTTCTGTCACAACAGGGAGGAAAGAGGGACTGAAGCTGTCTGGTTGTTTGTTTACAGCGCAAAGCGAGATTATTTAACAGCATGAAACAAAACTAAAAATGTCTCTGCTCTTCTATAAAACTCCTGCAAGAGTTTCTCCCAGTGGAGACAACAAAAAGCAACAGAGTTGAGGCATATCAGTGGAGTAAGATTGAGGAATAAAACTGGTTTCAGTACTGTATTTATGTCTTTATAAAGTACTGTAAAATACAGGAACTGGACCATCAGGTGGGGTTACGTTAACTCTCCTTTCACTGCTTATTGAGACATGTTGATTTCAAGTCACCTACTGCATGGCCAAATGTATGTGGACTTTCTACCAGATGTTGTCAGTCGATTAAAATACTAATCGCAAACTATTCCCACATTTTTTATCTGTTTAAAATGTACCTTAGTATGACATATTTACAGATTGAACTATACTTATTAACTCTGATTATTGTCTTTGCTCCTCCCAGCGTTGTCCAGCCTCTCCTCCCAGTCTCCCCCCTCCTCGCCCTTCATCACCCCCTCGGCAGAAAACCCTCCCCCGCTCCTCCCGGCTCAGACCGCCCGCCCGACCGACCTCAGCCTATCGCAGCACGAGACGGAGAAAGTCGACAAAACGGTTAATGAGTCGCAGCACCGTGCCGAAACTGAGACGGAGCCCCTCGGCCAATCGGGAGACGAGACGGAGAGCTTCGGCCAATCGCTGAGCGGCAACTTCGAGCCGAGGGCGTGGCCCGAGGGGCGGCAGGTTCTGACTCACCTGGTGGAGGGATTTGTCATCCAGGAGGGGCTCCAACCGTTTCCTGTAAGGACACAACATTTGTTTTAAAAGCTCAATATCAGAATTAGCAACCTAATGTTATGTTGACAAAATGCACAGATGTCAGTTAATTTAATTTTAATTTTACCAGCTGCAGTGGACATCAAAATCCAAAGTGAATTCATACAAAAAACAGAGCGGAGTAGGTCTTTTCTTTTCATATATTTGAAGCACCTGTAAACTGCAAACTCAAAAGTACCGCATTCAAAATGCTACTTAAGTAAAAGTACATACGTATTAGCATCAACATATACTTAAAGTACCAAAAGTCCTCACTATGCAGAAAGGCCCATTTCAGACTCAGTGTGTTCACGTACCTTTTTACGGTGCAGGTGAACCGCTCGTCCCTGCTGGTTCCAGAGCCGGTGACCAAACCGGAGGAGGTGAACGGGACCAATGGGAGCGAGGCGTTGCCGCCTGTGACGGACGCAGTGAAACCAGCTGAGCACTCCACTGAGTCAGAGGGGGAGGAGGCGGGAGACACAGACGACGCCGCCAACAGTAAGACGCTCATGAGCTGGTTGGTTTATTAATTGCACAAACGTACTCTTATTTTAGGTTTTTTCTCATCTCTTGCATTGCTACGTGACAACAAACAGTAACTGAGAAATAAAAGGTGACTAACAAACGACTGTTTTCATAATAAATTAAAGTGGCAGTATATTGTTGGGAGCAAAAATTCCATGACAACCTTTCAGCATATTGTAATTCAAGTGTTCTGAGATACTTCTGCACCTCCTCATGGCTCTGTTTTCAGACCGTGACGGGAGACTTTGGCCAATCACAGGTCATTTCAGAGAGAGAGAGCGTTCCTATTGGCTGTTCATTCAACGGAGGCAGCTGTCAATCACTCGCAAACCCCGATCAAAACGGTCAAACTAGGCAGCGCTAATCAAATATGAATCAATATTCTCTTACTGTAATGCCTATTTCTCACCTCAAATGTTTTCAGAAACATATTTTAGTGTACTGTTTAGTACAGAAAACAGTTTATGTGACAGAAAAAAAAATATTTTTGGGAATTTTAGATTGTTGGTCGGACAAATCAAGCAATCTGCAGACAGTTAAGCTCACTGCGACGGGCAGCTTTCACCATTTTCTACCATTTTATTGAGAAAATAATCAATAATGAAACAAGGCAAAAGCATGGCTCACATATCCCCCGCTCACTGCTTGACCCCTACTTTAAAGTAGGGCAAAAGGTTTAGCCCTTTTGGAACTAATGGAACGAGTTCTACTCCGGAAACGAAATTGAAGTTGAAAACAAACCACAGTTTTTGGCCAAAATTTCAAAAATGTTGGGCACGCTGGACTTCTAACCCCCAAAAGGCACAACTGGACCACACTGTCAACCATCATACCAAATTTGAAGTTCCTAAGTTAAATAGTTTCCGAGTTCTGCTTCGGAAAGGACGGACACGTGGAGCGCTATATGCCCCCGACTACGTTGTCGCGGAGGTATAATAATGGTTAGTTGCAGCCGTAGACTTCTCAGTAAGGAGCGATTGGACACTTTTCTTTGTTGCATCCAGTAGTCTGACATATTTCTCTCTGCAGTATTTTTTAGAAACCATTGTGCAGCTTGAACGTCTCTGAATTGAAACCCGGTTGACCATGTTTGTCTCTCTCACGTTATAGGGACGGCCCACAGGGACAGGACGGTGCTGCACTGTCAGTTCTGCGGGAAGAGAGGCCACGCACACAACTTCATGCGGTCCAAACGCTTCTGCTCCACTTCCTGTGCTCGCGGGTGAGACCTCATCTCATTGGCTCAAAGACAAAAAGAGCAGCTGATGTTCAGCGTGTGTGTGTGTGTGACCTTCAGACATTGTTTCTGAGCTGCAGCGGCGTGTTTACGGGTGTTGCTGCCACGCTACGCCGGCAGGATGTGGTGTGTGCGGCCTGTTGTAGAGACACAGGTGTGAAATGCAGATATGAGTGTTAATCAAAGCAGCAGAACGAGGAGATGTCAACCTTCTTCTTCTTCCTCCTTTTTCTTTCTCTGTCAGGTTTAACGTTCGTCTGACGAAGCGTCTGCGGGCTCTGAGTGCAGGTAGCCGGTCAGAGAGGCCCCGTCCGGTCCTGAACAGGGCGGAGTCCGTTCCTGGGAAGCCTCTTTTACTGCGACTGGTAGGGGACACTGAACTAACCACCAGTTTAAACCTCACTACACTTAGACGAAGGATTACTTTCAGTTTCGGTTATTTTCATGAGCCTACAAAATGTAAAAAAAATTGTGAAAAATGTTAGTTTCACATTGCTTATTTAGTCTAAAACCCAAATATATTTGCAAATCCTCACATTTAAGAAGCGGGTAGAAAGTTATGGTTTTTATGTGACTGCTGATTATTAATCAATTAATCAGTTTGTCATGTCAGCACTAATCCTAATCTCTATTCAGCTCCACAAAGCACCAGAAGTTACAGACAACAAGAACACAACAACTATAAGTTTTAGCATGTTAGCATGGTAACATTAAGCTTGTTTCATTTAGTTTATTATATAAAATGTATATCTCAAAAAAGAGAAAAGATGCTTTGTACCAGATTTAGCGACCAGCTAATTTCCATCTGTAGTCCCTGAGCAGGTGAAGGCTAGGTTGCTTGTGAACTACCAATGTTACTGTGATGTTAACAGACTTACATGTATCATACCAGCATGATAACATTTACCATGTTGTGTTTATCATGTTGTCCTGCATTATATTAACATGCCTTTATGTTAAATTGTAGCTGATTATTAAACACTCACCTGTGGAGGCGTGAAAGTCGTCTGTAAACAGCTCACAGTTTCCTTCACAGAGAACACAGTCTGTGGTCAGATCATATTCACAGCAGCTACACTAGTTTAGTTTACATTAGTGAAGCTACACTGGTTTCCATTAATGACAACTCATTATTTCAGAGAGTAAAAGTTGTCAAAACATCCACAGAAACTTCTAAAAGGACAGTTTAATCCACTTCTCTGTCATTCACCTGTTAATTTCAGTCATGTTTTCACCAAAATACACTGATTACATCTCTCACACAGGTGTTAACGAGCACCAGTGCATTATGGGATGTGGAGTTTGGAGGGCTGTTTTGAAGCTTCAGCCATGTTGGTGTAGTTTCTATGTGCTCAGTGGAGCATGCAGTAAGAGACATATAGTTCTGTGAATCATAATATCTTCTTAATGAAACAGCAACCAATTTAAAACTAACACTTGATTACTTCATTATTTTTTAAACTCAGAATATAAACTGATAAACAAATCAGTCCCAGCAGCGGATTTTCTGCAAAACAAATACTTTTACTTTTGATATTTTGAGTATATTTAGCTGATAACACAGAATCTTTACATGCACTGGAGTATTTTTACATTGATGCCACATCAGACTTTTAAGAAGCAAACATCCTCAAGTATTAAAATAATGAAGGATGAACTGTGTTTTCAGTCCCTGCAGCCTCGTGACCTCTGGAGCGCCGGTCGGCGTGAGAAGGAGGGAAAGGAGAAGGCAGCGGCGGCAGAAGGTGATGAGGAGGAGGATGACGAGGAGGACATGGAGCCAGGAGGGGAGGAGGAAGAAGATGACGGTGGGGATGAGGAGGATCCTGCTGTTGCCATGACAGCCAGGATGGAGCGCAGGGCGGCGCGGAGAGCGAGGAGGTCGTCCGCGCCCGCGTTGACCACCTCTACGCCCACGACCACGTTCAAACCCGCCCCCTCCCACTGGAGCGTGGAGGAAGTGACTGCCTTCATTCACACGCTGCCAGGTGAACTAATAGATTAGTCTCTACAGTTCATAAGTAAATATAAACACGTGGAGCCTCTCCGGCGACGCCACTTGAACTGGCAGCATCTGTTGAAACTGTCACTTTGATTTATACAAACACTGGAGGGTGTTAATCATCAGCAGCTTCTCCGTCGCCCCTCATCCAATTAAGTGTTTCGCAAAACGCTGAAATTAACCGCAGGCTGAGGTAACGTGCATACTTTTATCCACCCAACATCTGGATGAAAAACAAAACAGTGGAACTCAAATCTGTAAATATCCAGAAACATTTTATTGTGAAGGTTTTAGGTAGTTTATTTACAATCATTACTGTGTTTTACAAACCCTAACGCCTCATGAGTGTCACTTTATTGTAAAGCTCCAACATCTTTATTAAATAAAGTTTAGAATAAGTTTAAAAAGCAAGATCAGAGCTCCTCCAAACCACAAAAAGACTCAACTGAGCATGCTCCGTGGGCCCCGAAAATGGGGGCCTCACTGTTTTGATCGATGCTCGTTCATGTCTATTTAGAGCGAGCACAAGCACGAGCCCGACGTTGACTTTCGTTGACTTCACGGCCACAGGTGTCGCTGTTAACAAGCTATTTCTGATTCTTACAAACAGTCCCTTTAACACTCTGCGGCTCACGTTACCGCAGTTTCACAAGCCTGTCGGAGAACTACGGTGGCCTTCAGGTACCGTAAAAAAAGTCTCTCCAGAGAGTCAGAGTTTAGTTTGTCCGTTCTGGGCTACTGTAGAAACATGGCATTTTCGTTATCTTAGAACGAGATCATTGGTTTGATGTTTTCAAAGACCACTTTAGTAAAAACACTCATGTTAATCTTTGTGTCTTTGTGTTTCAGGCTGCAGCGACGTGGCCGAGGCGTTCCGGCTGCAGGAGATCGACGGCCAGGCTCTGCTGCTGCTGACCGAGGACCACCTGATGACCAGCATGAACATCAAACTGGGACCGGCTCTCAAGATCTGCGCTCACATCAACGCACTGAAAAACCAATGAGAGAGAGAGAGAAAGAAAAAAACACTGAGAAGAAGTAGAAGAGAGAAAGTTGGGGTGTGAAAACGACAACAAAGAAAAGAGATAAATGGAGGAAATGAAAGAGAAAGGAGAGAGTTTTTATGAAAAACAAAAAGCTGACACCAAGGATGACAGAACAAAGTCACAAAAAGAGATTCACGGTAATTTATGAGATTATAAATCGAGGTGTGGCCTTAGGAGACGGGAACAGAAGCGTGAAGACACCAGAGTCCGGAAGAAATTTCATCCGTTTTGGGACCGTAGCAGGAGGGATTTTTGTAACTTTGTGTACATTTTTTCATGCCGCTGGAGAGTGTAAATTTGAAGCTATTTCATGAAGGATTTTGAACATTTAATATATAAAATTTGTCTATTTAGTTTTTTTAGAACGTGACGTCAACGACAAATCTATCCAATAGCTAACATAACCGGTGTGTGTAAAAAAAAAAATAACAATAATAATACGTAGACTTTGTAAGTGATTAATGAAAGTTTAATGTTTTATATCACTATATTCTGGACAAAAACATGTCTGTGGATTAAAAAAAAGAAAGGTCACTATCAGGGTAGAGACTGGTGTCTTTAATCGTCACATTTTTATGGTATCATGCTTGAAATTATTTAATAAATGAATAATTAATCAAAGAGATTGTTTTTATCTTGAAATAAAATGATGTTTTTTACATGTCACCACCAGCAGAGGGCCACAGTGAGACAGGTGAGTGATGCATGAGGAGAGATGTGTTTTATTATTAATAAACTGATTTGAATTCATGTCACAAAGTTCCTTCCGGAGATCCAAAAACTCAAATTTGGGCCAAATATTCAGGTCGGTCTTCATCTCCTGTTTTATCTGATGGATTTAGGTTTTGTTTTTCTGTCTTGAGTGTCTTCATATCTGGTTTAGGTTAGGATCTCACATGCGCTCTGATTGGCTTAAAGTTTGGACTGAATGGTACTTTTCACCACACCCTATAATAAATCTTATTCTAAGGCATTTTTCTGCGGATCAGCCTCGGGCACGTTAACGGGACACAGCAGGATTACTTTTTATTTTCTACTGTTTTTTAAAGGATTCTGATTTAAAGCACTTATTTTAATCCTATTTGGAAGATTATCTTACTTATTATAAGTGAGGACTGCAGAGAACTGAGCAGAACAGAGCAGAGAAGGATATAACTTCTGCGTTTTTAATCCTTTTCTAGAGTTTTTCAGTCTCTGGAACAATAAACCTTTAATTTAATACAACTATAAAATAAACTATAATAAATAATATATATAAACTATTACTAAAAAATATTTAAACACTCTAATCTGCTTCTTTTTTTTTTTTTAAATCCACATTTTTAAGATTTTTTTGAGGCTCCATGGCGCTCATGTGCAGACAGATCACCGGCAGCATGGCGAGCTGTGCGGGCTGGGTCGGGGTCATCGTCGCCACGGCCACCAACGACTGGGTCCGCACCTGCGACTACTCGGTGGCCACCTGCGTCCGCATGGAGGAGCTGGAATCCAGGGGACTCTGGGCAGAGTGCGTCATCTCACCGGCCCTTTATCACTGCCAGACCCTCAGCCAGATCCTCACTCTGCCAGGTAAGAGATGGAGAGATGGATGGATGGATGGATAGATGGATGGATGGATGGATGGAGAGATGGATGGATGGAGAGATGGATGGATGGATGGAGAGATGGATGGAGAGATGGAGAGATGGATGGAGAGATGGAGGGATGGATGGAGAGATGGATGGATGGATGGAGAGATGGATGGATGACTGGGGGATAGAATTTAACTAGAAAATGCATTTCCTGCTGAAAATGCGTGGGAATGCTGACAGCTGAAATTTATTGCAAAGCGTTGCTGAAAATGCAGAAATGTGAAATGACTTGCCTAAAAATGTTAAAGCTCAAATGCATTGCACTGCACTGCTGGAAACCCTAGAAGATGAAATGTACAACTGGCAGAGTTGGAAGCTGAACTGCATTACCTAAAGAAGCTAAGAGCTGAAATACATTGCTAGAAAAGCTGGAAGCTAAACTGTAATACTGTCAAAAGTGGTCAATTTGAATTTTCCTGAATAGGCGGAAGTATTACTAGTACTAGTATTAGTAGCAGAAGGAGCATCAGCTGTAGTAGTAGTAGAGATAGAGATTTTATTTTGAAAAAAAAACTTGTCCTGAGTTCCCTGTTAAGATACAGTTACCTTCTGTGTGTGTGTGTGTGTGTGTGTGTGTTAGTCAGCCTGCTCTGATTGGCTAATGTTAATCACCTGTCTGTCTATGATCAATCAAACGTTGCCGTGGTGATGGCCACTGCTATGCACCCTTAGTGAGACAGTTTATAATAGGAGTTAATCAGAGACATATATGTCATAAAAATGTCTCTCAGACAAAAACTGTGAGTCCAATCGGCAAAATAATGTCATCATCAGAGAGAAGTGACTCTGCCAAACGCATTGGTGTCGTTTTTTTATGTGTGGAGTCAAAAATGGGATCATGGGAGCAGGTTAGAAAAGTGCCATTGTCAACTTTCTGTCAGACATTTCCCGTCTGATTTAACATTGATCTCTATGGAGCAGCTTGTTGGACTTACTCTCACTTTTGGGACCCTAGAGACAAATGTGTAAGTCCGACTGATTCCATAGCTACATGACTGCGACCGGCACAAAATTTCCTACAGTTTGATGAAAAAATGATCTATAAGGAGTGAAAATTGTGGCCTACGGAGCAATTTGTTCAGAAAATTTTCAAAAGACTTTAAAGCTTTCCCACACTCTAGCTCTGACATCACGTGCTCTAGCCCTTAACGACCCACGCAATACACACCCATTATAAAATCTGAAACGGTCTGAAAATTTCATAAAACGTAAACTGCGATAAATGAAAAACTATAAACGTTAGCAAAAAGCTGAATCATAGCTTAACAGTTCAAAGACTTGTAACCTGTTTAAAGTTTATATGAAGTCTGTAGCTGAAAGTATGCGGAAGCAGTAGCATTTCAAAGAGGAGTAGGTTTAAGAGGATTTGAAGATTTTCTCTATTGAGTTACATTGTAAAAACAATGTGGAAAAAGCTTAATATTTTAAAAAGTATAAATAGTTGAAACAAGAAAAGTCATAGCACTAATGTCCTTAAAGAGCTGAATATTTTGATAGCCGAACGGTTTCTGTAGCTGAAAGAATGCAGGACTAGTTAAACTGCAAAAAACGTACGGAAGAAATGATTGAAGTTGAATAAACCTTAGGAGAACAATACTGGGAATGCTGAATCAGCATTCCCAGTATTATTATATAACATGCGTAATGGCAGTATTGTTTGTGCGTAAAAGAACCCAAAGTGTATCCCTCTCTCTCTACTCTCTCTCTCTCTCTCTCTCTCTCTCTCTCTCTCTCTCTCTCTCTCTCTCTCTCTCTCTCAGCCTACATCCAGACGTCCCGTGCCCTGATGATCTGTGCATGTCTGTTGGGTCTCCCCGCGATGCTGCTGGTGCTGATGGGGATGCCGTGCGTCAGGCTGCAGAACGACAGCTTCGCCATCAAGCTGCGCCGCGCCCGAGTGGGAGGCGTCCTCTTCATCCTCATGGGTGAAGACATACATACATGCATGCCTGCATGTTACAGGCCTACATTAAATTAAATATATATTTTTTTAAAATAAGGGGTTATTACCTTAAAGTATGCCAATTAAATAACCTACAGTACTATACTCATAGTGGTTTTAAAGATACATTGGTTCTGGATTTAAGGAGAAATTGGTTCTGGTTTTAAGGAGAAATTGGTTTTGGTTTTATGGAGACGTTAGTTCTGGTTTTATGGAGACGTTAGTTTGGGTTTTAGAGGACAGTAGTTTAGTTTCAGAGGACATTAGTTTAGTTTTAGAGGACAGTAGTTTAGTTTTAGAGGACATTAGTTTAGTTTTAGAGGACAGTAGGTCTACAGTGCTCCGTACTCGGGTCTTTCCCAGCTGTTGCAGGAGGGAGGAAGGGTGGGAGGAGGGTCAGGGTCTGCAGGTCTCATCCTGACTGGGTTCATCTGCCAAACTGGCCTCCTTCCTGTGAGAAGAGACGGATAGTTACTGAAACAGCCTCAGGGACGGACAGCCAGATGGACACAGAGACCAAATATAACTTCATGTTTAAACTTCTGTCTTTATAAATGAATATAACGTCTCTTCCAGCTTTGTGTGGCATCATCTCGACGGTCTGGTTCCCCATCGGCACACACAAGGAGGAGGGTCTGATGTCGTTCGGCTTCTCTCTGTACGCCGGCTGGGTCGGCTCCGCTCTCTGTCTCCTGGGCGGCGTCCTCATCTTGTTCTGCTACGGCGCCGACCCCGGGACCCCGACCAGGGACAACAGCTTCTACTACTCCAGGCAGGGCGGCACGGCCGCGCCACTGGACCCCCCCGCCAACCACGCCAAGAGTGCACGAGTGTGAGGCTGTGGTTCTCTGACCCCTCGTTGTAGAGACTATCATAACCAAGTATATATGAGCATATGGGGGCAGCCAGGAGCCAATCACAGCCACAGAAACTTCTCCTTCTTCTCTTCTTTATGCAACTTTTACAGTTTTACATTGTTTAGAAATAGCAAACTGTTGCTTCTACGTGTCGATGAGCTTTTGTAATTTTAGAACGATTGATTATCAAACTTTAAATAGCATGAACACATTTTTTTTAGAGAATTTAAATTCATTTAATCCCACACAGATAGATTGTTTTATGTACTAATAACACTTTTATACTCTTCATATTCTCCGTATAATCAATATGTATCAGCTGTGTGCCTGTATTGTAGGATTTTTGTCTGCGTCTACAAATAATAAAAGTTTTTAAGTAATTAAAGAGTCTTTTTTCACTCAAAATGAGACATTTATTCCTGCAACGGCCGTCCTCATTTACACACATTAACGCTAAATAGAGCAAACACTCTTTCACTGTAAACTTCATTCACTCAAACAAGAAGAACAAACACAAAAAAGTAAATTTCAGGGTTTCAGAAAGACGCACGTAAAGACGTGCAGAGACGGCTTGAACGGAAAATAATAAATATGAAATAAAAAAATAAATAATAAATCGCCTCGGGATCCCCCAGTCAGAGCTGGTTAATGTGGCCAAGGAAAGGGAAGTTTGGGGTCCCCTGCTGGAGCTGTTCTGCGACCCGACCCCGGATAAGCGGTTGAAGATGAGTGAGTGAGTGAGTGCATACTTAGGCTTGTACAAAGTAGGTATGAGGGGGGGGCTTTTATGCATTTAAACTCAGGTGATCATCGCCTCATACTCCATCTATAAGAGGACATTCAGGTTAAACAAAGCAAGGGGCTGCGTTGGTGGAGGCCTGAACACAACCTAACTGTCCCAACGTTGTATGTGCAGCCGTTGATTCAAAGTGTGGCGTTTAAAACATTTCTAGTGAGAGGAGAAGCACTAAATCTTCTCTTTTACGGAGGGAAGTTTGGTATTGCAAAGTGCCAACGGAGGCTGTGATGGGAGGCGTCCGTCGTATCCTCTCTCCTACCTCCTCCTCTGAGATCCAGACTAGGTTTCCACACTGAGCAGACGAAGGGAGGCGTTCACTGGTGAATAATAAAATAAAATCTTGAGGAGATTATTTGATTTCTCAAAGTTTTAAAGTTTCAGAGGAAACATCCTCTGTTCAGTCCTCCTCTTCCCCTCCATCATAGCCATGATTGGTCCTTCCTTTGCCTCTGCTCGCAGACTGGCCTCCCGGTCCAGACTGGTATCCAGACTGGTCACCATTATGCTCATACTGGTCCTGATGCTGCTGCTCTCCATCTTCGTTCTGGTTCTCCTGCGGCTGGTAGTGGTAGCCCCTCTCCTCCGGGGCCGACCAGCCTTGGTAGGGTCTCTCGTCCTGCTCCTCGGGGTGATGGTCGGCGTCGGGGGAGAAGGCGTCGTCGTCGAGGTGGTCGTCGTAGCGCTGGTAGGAGCTGGCGTGCGCCTGCTGCTCCCGGGCGTTCAGCTCCAGCGTGCTGTGCCACACGCCGTAGCAACCGTAGATCAACAGACCTGAGGACGGACAGACGGAGAAACTGGAGTCTTATCAAACTTCATGAACTCCAGAAGGCATGCAACTCTTCTCTCACTCCGTCATCTGTTAACCAACTGCACATCTAACAAAGTCTGGATGTACAGTATGTTCTTCTCTCTGCTATACATCAACTAAATGAAAGAGGAAGATTCATAGCTGCATCCTATTTTATACTTTCTATGTCTAGTTTACATTTTCATCAACATACTTCACGTGTAAACAGGCTTCAGTTTGGTGTCTCAAACCAACAGATAGAACTGAAAGAAGCATATAAGCAGCCTATATGATTGTTTCAAACTAAAAATAAGCGCCGGTACAACTCTTGAACTGAAACCAGATGTCAAAACAGATGTATGGGCCTTAAATCCTCCTCCGAGTGGATTCATCTTTTAAAAGGTTCTGTTATAATGTCATTTCTCATCTTTTAGACCTTTTTTAAATGACTCAAAATCATCGCAGACACTCTGAATGTAGACGTCATGAATGCACATCTGTCACAAATGTGTGGACATCAGTGGACTGGGAGGACGCTGAGGTCTGACTGGACTCAACTGGTCTTACAATTACTTTTTCTTCTTCTTCTTCTTCTTCTGGCTCAGTGCAATACATCTTTTTAACTTTTAATTACAGTCATTTTGCACTCCCTACTGCAATTTGCACACTTGTAATTATCTATCTATCTATCTATCTATCTATCTATCTATCTATCTATCTATCTATTTATATATCTATGTATGTATGTATGTATGTATGTATGTATGTATGTATGTATGTATGTATCTATGTATATATCTATCTATCGAGGCCTAAATAAAAACATCTTGCAGGAAGGAGCAGAGGACTCAAAATCCAATCTACTGATTAAACTGGTCTGACGATGCGTACAAAACATATATTAGATTATGCATCGTGATCATTTATTACTGATAATTATCAGTATTTTCCATCTTGTAAATACTAAATTTCCCTGAGTACATTAAATTCACTTAAACTTAAAAAAAAAAATTTAACATAAAAATTTTTTTTTAAATGAAACAACTTAAACTTTTATTAAAATTGTAAACTTAACTTTAACTTGAAAAAAACTTTTAAAAACTTAAACCTAAAAACTAAAAAAACTTAAAACTGAACTAAAAAAAATCACCTAGAAGCTATATTAAAGGTAGATAAATAAATAAATATATACAAATGACTACATTTATACATTTTAAAATACTTGTTTCTATATAGCTGGCAGATGTCTGTTAAAGAAAGCACCAATTATAACTAAATTATATTAAAATGCAGGTTATGTGTAAAGGATAATGTACAGCTAGTCAGTCATTGTTGTGTAATAAACCCCTTCAGGGCGACATTGCATCGCCCTGAAGGGGTTTATTTCACAACAATGACCGACTAGCTGTACATTATCTCGCTTATTACACGGCTTGCAACGGTCTGTTATCCATAGCAACAGTCTGTTATACATAGCAACGGTCTGTTATCCATAGCAACGGTCTGTTATACATAGCAACGGTCTGCTATAAAGAAATAACAGACCGTAGAACGCCGTGATTGACCAATCAGAATTGAGTATTCAACATGGCCGTGCAATACAACTAGTTAACTCGCCTCTCTTTCTTCTTTGTTAGTGCCATGGTATAAAAGTTATAATGCACTCTGAGGTTCCAATATAGAAAATAACAGAATTTCTGTATTTGAAATCCATGATCAAGAATGTTTCATCTCACCTATGAAGCACCAGATGGTGAACCTGGCCCAGGTGAGCGAAGACAGTTTAAGCATGAGGTAGCTGTTGACCAATATGGCGGCCGCGGGGACGAAGGGCACGCATGGCGCCATGTAGGGGAGCTTCCTCCCGCTCTCCGGCTGCTGTAGGATCATGATTAAAAGCTTCGTCAAGGACCCCGCCATCAGCGTGGCCATGAGGCCTGAAAACACCGCCCCGGCGCCGGTTCCCTGCTCCACGCCAAAGATAATGGTGGACCAGAGGCAGAAGGACGTGAGGAAGAAGAGGAGGGTGCATCGGGTCACTATGCGGCCGGTGGCCGGGGTGGGCCGGGCCGTCGCGTCGGGCATTCCCAGCCGCAGCCTCAGGGTGTAGTAGTGACCTCCAAGAAGCCTTTTCAGCAGCGAGGCGTGGCCTGTGTGGAAATCAGAGTCGTCCCCGTCTCCTTCAGTCCCGCCAGCGTGGTAGGACGCCGATCCATCGCCGTCTGAGTCTCCGATCAGCATCTGGTCGTCTTTGGTGGGGACCGCCGCGTCGTCCTGGTGCTTCAGGGCATCCACGTCCTCCGCGGAGTTACACTGGTGTGAGTCGGCGTGTTCGTCAGGCTGGTAGCGCAGTAACAGCACGCATACGCTCACCAGAGTGTAGGCCAGCAGAGTGCCGATGGACATCATCTCGATCAGGTCCCTGAGGCTCACCAGCAGAGCGAGGACCGCCGCGAAGCACCCCGACACCACGCACGCCACCGCGGGAGTGTGTGTGAGCGCAGACACGTGAGACAAGAACCTGCAAACACGTTAATCACAGAGTTAGTAGTCAGGAACCGGAAACCTTGTCCTACCTGTGCTTCCTGTCTCCTCACCTGAACAGCAGGCCGTCCTGGGACATGGCGTAGATGACTCTGGGCATGGGGAACAAAGAGCCCAGCAGGGACACGGTGAGACCGGCGATGGAGCCCACCGCCACGATGTATTTCCCCCACGAGAAGCCGTGCACCGCAAACATCTCCATGAGAGGAGCCGAGCCGTCGATGAGCTCGTAGGGAACCATGAGAGTCAGGATCACACTCACCTGTACGGAGGAGAGGGCTCCTGGATTAAAGGGACAGGACACCCATTTTCATTTCCTATGTCCTTCTCTACCCGTGCACGGTGATGAAAAGGTCAAGTCGTAATGGAGAGACTCAAATCCATGGACGGATTATGAGACAATGGGCTCCTGGGCAGAGACCTGTTTTGCATCTTTTTGTAATTGTTTTGCATCTTTTTGTGGTCTATTTGTGTCACTTTTTGGTAGTTTTGTGTCACTTTTTGGTAGTTTTGTGTCTTTTAGTGGTAGTTTTGTCTCTTTTTTGTAATTTTGTATCTCTCTGTAGTTGTTCTGTATCTTTTTGTGGTCTTTCTGTGTCTCCTTTTGGTTGTTTTACATCTCTTAGAGGTTGTTTTGCGTCTCTTTTTGGCCGTTTTGCATCTCTTTTTGGTCGTTTTACATCTCTTTTTGGTCATTTTGCATTTCTTTGTGGTCTTTTTGTGTCTCTCTGTAGTTGTTTTACATCTCTTTGTAGTAATTTTGCATCTCTTTGTAGTTGTTTTGTGTCTCTTTTGGTCATTTTGCGTCTCTTTGTGTTTTCTTTGTTTTGATTCAGAAACGTTGACATTCAACGTATCCCGTGGTTTGCGGAAACCTACAATGCTAAAAAATTTTTCTGGCGACTTCTGGGTTTCTAAAAAAAAAACTGAAGCTTCAATTGAAGAATAGAAATCGGCTGTGGCCTTGATAGAATCGTGATAAACTCATGTTACAAGCATACAGGTCACTGCGTACTGACCGACACGTAGGCAGTGAGGCAGGTGACCAGCGAGGCGGTGATGGCGTACGGGATGGAGGTGTTTGGGTCTTTCGCCTCCTCTCCTGTCGTCGCGATGATGTCGAAGCCGATGAAGGCGTAGAAGCAAGTCGCTGCACCTTTCATCACCTGATCAACAACGAGACATCACTTAGTTTCTCAGTTTGGGGATTTGAAGAAGTAAGTGACTAAAACACAGACGTGGTTGGACATCTCACCCCGGACCAGCCATAGGGAAGGAACTTGCCGCTCCCCCAGTTGCTGGCGGAGATGAAGAAGAGTCCGGCGATGATCATGAAGACCCAGACCACCAGGTTGACCACGTTGAGGACGTTGTTGAAGACCACAGAGTTACGAACGCCGAGAGCAATGACAACTGTCACCAGCAGGGTGATAAACAGGGCCAGCAGGTCAGGGTACGTGTCCTCACCTTTACCTGAGACAAACAGACACACAGCAGCATTTACAATAAAAATACTTCATCGACATGACGAAGACAAAGTGTTCGTATGAGAGAGGACCGGAGATAATTTAACCAATATCAGTCCGTCGGTCCACTTTGGTCCAGACTGAAATATCTCAACAACTATAAAATGTAACAACTAA
The DNA here is from genome assembly GCF_043250625.1 of Sebastes fasciatus. Classification (NCBI taxonomy): domain Eukaryota; kingdom Metazoa; phylum Chordata; class Actinopteri; order Perciformes; family Sebastidae; genus Sebastes; species Sebastes fasciatus. Next base: position 2,432,325 of record NC_133815.1, on the reverse strand, counting down.
AGACGTACTTATTCAAACTGGCCTTTGTGTCACCTTGTGCTGTCTCGTGTGGTACATTTGCAGCTGTTTCAGTGATTGCTTTTTTTAATACTTTTTTTATGGTTTCATTGTTTTTAATTATTTTTTTATTCTTGTAAAGCACTTTGTGATTTGTGTTCTATGAAAGGTGCTATACTAAATAAACATATTATTATTATTATTATTACCATTATTACCTAGCACCACCATGAGTATGGAGGAGTAAAGCTGCCATTATAATACATAAATGACTCAATAAATAAATAAATAAAAGCCTCAATTGTCAAATATATATGCAGGTTGATTTGAAAATAAATAAGTATGCACAGAAATAGAAAAAGAAAATAAAGAAATAAAATCTATTTATTTCTTTGAATAAATATGGATATTAATAAATAGGGAAATAAATTTTAAAAAAATAGATACAAATTGGAAAATAATAAATGAAAATAAATCAATGCAAAAACAAGTAATTTGTCAAATAAATGAATTTTATTTGTTTATATTTCTATATTTGTGCATATTTATTTATTTTCAAATTAACCTGCACATTCATTTGATGGTTGAAACTTTTATTTCTACATTTATTTTTTATTTTATTTCTTTATTGAGTATTTTTAATTTATTAATTTATTATTATTATTTATTATAATTTTGTATAAATTAAATTTATATTTAATAATGTATTTAGTCCTCCATACATGTGGGTTAACTTACATTTGTGGTTTTAAGAGAAATATCTCAACAACTATTGGATGCTAATACGCTAAACTAGCATCATAATACATGCTAAGCATCAGTATGTTAGCATACTGATATTATATTCTTAACTTTATTCATACAATTAGAACTTTATTCTTTAATATTATGACCTTGTTCATTAAACTATGACTTTAATCTTGTAATATTTGACTTATTTTCTCAGAATATTACAACTTTAATGACAAAACATGGGATCCTTCCCCCCAAAAATGGCCTTATTGGTATATAAACTGACACGTTAGTAGATTACAGTCATTGTCAGTCGTCCTACTTTACTATTTAAAGACGGACTTTTGATTTGCTCTTAACGTGCTGATGGTACTAACCGAGTCCTCGGAGCGTGCCCAGGTGTGTGATCATGTAGTTACTGATGCTGTGATTGGCCAGCGAGTCGAACATGCTGCTGAGAGCCGACGCCCCCGCCGCCGTGCCAATCAGATACTCCAGGATCAGGTTCCAGCCGATGAAAAACGCCACGAACTCCCCGACGGTCACGTAGCTGTAGGTGTAGGCCGAGCCGGTCGTCTTCGGGACGCGGACGCCAAACTCTGCGTAGCACACACCTGGAGACAAACGTGAATACAGCGAGTTCAATGAGACGATGAGCGTCTTGTAAGATTAGACTGTTCCGATGCCTCACCTGACAGTATGGACGCCACCGCTGCAATAATAAAAGACAGGATGACCCCAGGCCCGGCCATCGCCTTGGCGACCAGCCCAGCGACGACATACATCCCCGTGCCGACGCAGCTGCCCACGCCGAGCGACACCAGGTCCACGGTGGTCAGCACCTTGGCGAGGCCGACCGGCGACCCCTCCCCGAGGTCAGTGAGGTCGTCGGAGCTGTGGGCCATGGAGCCCACGGGTTTGGTCCGCAGCAGGCGGTTGTACATGTTGTACCAGGCGTCGCCCAGAGACACCCGGCTCAGCCACGCCGCCATCACCGCTCCTGTTTATCACCCGTCTGTGTGTGTTTGTGTCTCCTTCTACCTTTTCTCTCTTTTCACACCCTCTATCATTCTTTCACCCTCATCATCAGCGTCTTTCTTTGTTCACAGATCCAGACGGAGAGCGTCGGCTCTGTGAAAAGAGGAATTCAGATCATTTACTTTAGTATCAGTGATGCAATTAAAAAATATTCCATTACAGTCCTGAACTTAAACTTTACAGAAGTAACAACAGTAACTACAGCTGTTACACAAATGTGTAATACAAAAAAAACAATATTTCCCTTAAAAATGTAGTGATGTACAACTATTAAAGGGGTAGTTTGTGTTATTGTGTGACTTTGGTGATTCCGAACTAACCAAAGTCACACAATAACACAAACTTATCCGATCGAGGCAGCAGTATAAATGATGATAAATGGTGTGTATGAATATTTCTGCATACTGGGGTCCCTAAACAGTCTTGAATTACATAAATTAGGTATTAATGTAAAGTTGAGACTCTTGTGGATCCAATGAGCTCAACTGTATTCATGTGTGATGATGTTAGTCCCCATAGGAGACATTTCATTGTAGTGAGACCAATTATTGAAACTTGACCTCCCTGTATAAAATGACCTCTGGTGACCTCTAGGATAATCACAGCCTCATGAAACTTTACAGCCACAAACTAGAGACCTAGAGCATTCAGAGGATGGATGGATCAAACTAGAGACCTAGAGCATTCAGAGGATGGATGGATCAAACTAAAGACCTAGAGCATTCAGAGGATGGATGGCTTTCCTAGCTAGATTGACAATAAGGGGGTTTCTGAGCAGTTTACACAACAGAAGTGCTCGCCATCCAATCGCCAAAAAATGCAATTCTTGCAGAAATCTCCAAATGTCAAAAGTTTTTGATCCCAAATCACAGCATGGCTTTTTCTATGGTGTTCCTCAAAGTCTTGGTGTCTTAATGTGGGATTTTGGAAAGATTATTGATCATTTTTATCAATTCTCAAGTGGTTAAAAAAACAAACATTGCTGCAACAATGTATGAGACATAATAGAGCATGGAGATGGCATATCATCATGTTCTAAGCCCTGATACACTTTCAGGTTTATTTAAAATTTCTGACTAGAACAACTTGACACACAGTGCTGAGCTGCATCTCAAATTAATCTTCAGGCTCTCAGCTTTCAGATGATGTACACCACTTCTATGTGACATCTACTGTTGACCTGCTATCTCCCCCTAAAGACCCCCTGGACCTCCCTAAAAAAGACAAAACAGGTCTATTGTGGGTCTCAGAGGGTTAAATAATAGATCATAAAAGTCCAACATCAAGCAGGTATACCTGATGATGTGAGCCAACAGGTGATGATGGGATACCATCAGTCACTAGAGCGAGACTCCCTCTCTGAAACATTAATGAAGAGCGACGAGGATCTACTTTCACAACGGAAAAGGTACGACGGTGGAGGCTAAAACTGAACACACCTGAACTGAAAATCAACATCAACAGGTTAAAGAGAGTGAAGAGCACAGAGAGAGAGCGGCATAAAGAAGCTGATAAACAAACATGCAGGTTAAAGAATCACACCTGAGCAGACAGGTAATACACTCACTGGTTGTGTGCGTGTGTTCCTGTGGAAGAGCTGGTCGAGTCCTCGTCCTCTGGAGACCTGAAGGAAATGGTGACGAGAGGAGACGACAGCGTTAATCCTTCTGACCTGACACCATGTGATCAGGTGGATACATTATTCAACACCTGGGCAGGTGTGTGTGTGTATGTGTGTGTGTGTGTGTGTGTGTGTGTGTGTGTGTGTGTGTGTGTGTGTATGTGTGTGTGTGTGTGTGTATGTGTGTGTGTGTGTGTATGTGTGTGTGTCATCATTCATTCATAGGAGGGAGGATAGAATAGCTGCTGTGAAGGTGTGTGTGAGTTAACTTTGTGCTGCAGCTGCCATCGATGACGTTTCTTTACTCTTTGTATGCAGAGCTGAGAACTGACCAGGTGTGTTTGTGTGTGTGTGTGTGTGTTCGTGGACCAGGTTTGTAATGGAAAGTTATATTAGTATTATAAGATACTAGTATTATATGAAACTAGAAAGCCTAATGAATCCATCGGTACCAACCATGTCATACTAGCTTGTAGTGAAGGAGGTTAAATAACGCTCAAAACTTGAGCTACATTTTGGCGAGGAAAAACTGTCATGTCCATTTCCAAAGGGGTCCCTTGACCTCTGACCTCCAGATCAGTGAATGTAAATGGGTTCTATGGGTACCCACGAGTCTCCCCTTTACAGACATGCCCACTTTATGATAATCACATGCAGTTTGGGGCAAGTCATAGTCAAGTCAGCACACTGACACACTGACAGCTGTTGTTGCCTGTTGGGCTGCAGTTTGCCATGTTCTGATTGGAGCATATTGTTTATGCTAAATGCAGTACCTGTGAGGGTTTCTGGATCAATATCTGTCATTGTTTTGTGTTGGTAATTGATTTACAATAATAAATAAATACATACATTTGCATAAAGCAGCATATTTTCCCACTCCCATGTTGATAAATACTTTTAATCTAATCTCCCTTTACGGTAAAAATGTGCGATTAATTTGTGATTAATCACGATTAACTATGGTCAATCATACAATTAATCACAATTAAATATTTTAATTGATAGACAGCCCTAAAATAATACTTCCTACCACAACAAAAACCTGACATCTGTTTAGAATTAATCATTTTCAATTGAATTGATTTGAATCTAATTAAGTTTAGATTTTCTCATTAAATATGATTTATTCTGCAATTTTGTGAGATTATTCTTGCTGCCACTTTAAGGACCTTTCAATGCCAAATGTATTTTATCGTTATTAATATTTATCATGTAATACAATACACATCCTTATGTGTGAAACTGCACTTTATCATTTATAGCATTATAATCAAAACTATAATCAGTTTACTGTGTTATACTATTTAATACTTCTGTTTTCTACCTGTTTATTTTTTGGTAACTGTTAAAGGAGCACAGTTTTGTTATGGAGAGAATAATTCCTTAAAGACTTATTTTGCATGTTTTAGTCTCTTTAAAACAGCAGGGTCATCTCATTGTAAGGTTAAACCAGAGGAGGTGACCATATATTGATTGTTAAAAGGGAAAATGATCAATTGAGATTTAGTATTGCACTTCCATAAAGTTGGGGGACTCAAACGAGACAGATTTAAACAAGAATGATAAAAATCGAAGCAGCAGAGGCTGAGATGTCCTCACTTCCCATAATGCAATTCAAGCATCTCTGATTAGAGCCTGCCTGCCTGGTAAACAACCACGTCTTTCAAACTTCACCCCTCCAGTTTTTAATGCAGACTTTCTGTTTTAAATCCCGAGCCCAGGAATCTTCTCTGACTTTATAAAACTGTTTTGCTGCTTGAGCTCATCATATCTGGTGGAAGGGGACTTTTTATTTCACGTTCTCCAAACCAAACTCACATTTTAACGCTGCTGCTGCTGCAGTCGTCCTCAAACCCAAATCTTCTGCACACTGAAACACAAAATAAAAGACTAAATTAAACCTCTCCAACGTGTACACACTGAATGGTTTATGTCTGTATATATGTGTTGTATTATTATCTGCTGCTGTAATCTGATACACAGAGTCAGATTACACCTGCAGACTTGGTAACATGATGGTCTAAAAGAGGAGAAACACGACACTCAGCTGCTGCTGTCTACACAAGCTGCTTTACATTGAATCCCTCCGTCTCAACCTGAGCGAACTGTCTGCTGTTTCTTGGCTTCAGCACCAAACGTGAGCTGCTTCACATGACGGCCAGATATGAGACGATGCTTTGATGCTTTGTGATAATCAGATCCAGTTTGTTGCAGCTCTTGGACCAGTGTAACGGTGTATTCTGGTGCATTATTCATCACCAGTCTGGGAAGCAGACGTATTGGATTTAGGCTGCTGGGAACGCTCTTTTATTGGGTTTTCTGATTGGTTGATTACCAGCCGATCAACCAATCAGAGAGTTCTTTGCTAAAGGTCTCAAATATGACCTCTGTCTGTTTGTCCTTCAATTTTCTCAACAACCGTTCAACTTCACACTTGGCGGCTGTGTTGCTGAGGATGCAAGGAAGTGCAGCGTTGAGTGTGAAGTTATTTGGATGAGCGGTTCTCGAGAGGCCGAGCAATCTGTCCCTTCCAAAACAGGCACGTTTTGAACGGGAACAACTTTACTACCTGTGAAACATTGGTCTCTTCAACTTTAATTTTCCCAGTTAAATGGCTTTAAAATTACATACTGCTTGCCAACAGCACATAATGAACATGTTTACAATGTTCAAGATAACCTTTATTTTTCTCATACTGTCTGTCTAAATATACCTGTATTCACCCTTACATTTAAAACTGTCAAATGATCTATATAAATATTGTATATTTGTGACATCACAAATGGACAGAAATCCTAACGGCTTGTTTCAAACGCACAATTTCTGAATACTGGCTGTGTTTATTTCTCCGTATATTGAGCATTTTGATAGTTTAACAGGATTTATAAAGCACTTAAACCTGCTTTATGAAATAAAAGACAAGAAAATCACACTTTTTACATCATGGGACCTTTAAAGTACATGTCAAATCTTTTTTGATTTTGTCGACTCTAAAGTCATCAGCCGTCCACATGTCTGTAAAGCACCACCCTAATATGTGGAGACGCCCTGGCAGTAACTGGCAACCTGAGTTTCAAACATGTTTTGTTTTTTTAGAGCTTTCATTTTCTGGAAACTCATCTTTTTGTGGTTTTGCCAAACATACAGATGTTGTGATCTGGAAAATACCTGAAAAACAAAATATCATAAAGTGGACGAGGGAACAACTTGTACCTCCTAGATACCAGCTTCGTCTTTATTTTTTAACTGTTTATCTGATGGAGTTTTGAATGGACTGAGTTATAGAAACTGACAGCAAAAAGCTCTAAAACATCATATTCAAGCACTTTTTATTATCTTTTCCCTCATTTAATTCTTTGACCTGTTTGCTTTGTATGTATGAATCTAACTGTTATAAAATCCACCAACTTTGACTCTTTCTATAAAGATTTTTAGACGCCACCAGCCGCTGTTGGCTGCAGAGCAGCTGAAGGTGGAGGCATTCCTGAGGCTACGGGTTTGATACGCAACAGATGAGCTAACGGGAGTGAATCCAGACACACAATGTCCTTTTCTGTTTAAGGGAATAAAGGGTCTTCGTTGGCAGCCTGAAGTTATTCATACAGGAGAGGAGACTCATCATGCCAGTCTGAGCTGAGGAGGATTTTATCGAGTAGAAAATGATTCTTTAGTGGTTGTTGTTGTTGTTGTTGTTGAGTGTCTTTTAGTAAAGCTGAAACACGTGGTTCTAATCCATAGTTTATAAAATAAATATTTATCTATTAATGTATTGGGAACACCTTTGTCTCATTAATAATAGTAAAATAGTGAAGTAATTCACTTCCCTTCTGTTTATGTTGACCTTTTATTGTTTTGCTGAAATCACAAACTTGTTTTGAAGGATAGTAATAAGCTTAAAAGGCTTAATTTGACACATTAAATTCAGTTTAATAGACACAAGGAGGAGTACTACTACTATTACTACTCAGCCTGTGATAACAGTTGTATGTCTTCCAGAGAAAGGTGGGGTTTGAGGGTGTGAGGCTGGGATGGTTAAATTTAGAGCTTACCCGAATGCTTTTTTGTTTGTTTTTAAAATAAGTATATATAATAAATAATAAATAAATAAATATAATAATAAAGTATAAATCCCAAAATAACCCAGTAAGGAATAATCCCATAACATTATTCATATTATTATTAGTTATTCTCAGACAGTTATTGCTGTTTGTTGTGTGTAGAGGTGCGTGTGTGTACAGTAGTGCAGCAGACAAAAAAGAAAAGAAGCATTTGAATTCTGATTTGGAGGTTGGTTACCTTGGCAACGGTCAAAGCTTTGAAATATTTGGGTCATCCCTAGCAACCTGTTTTTCTCTTAGTATGCACTTTTTGTTGTCAGAATTCAAAACAAGCCGTGACCTTTGCTGTAGACTTTGTGTATTAATCCAAATAAACATTTGATGGTTATAAAAAAAAAAGAGATGCTTTTCTTCCCATCTGCATTTGGCCTCATCAACAGAGCCTGGGACCCTGACACTGACTCTCATCCTGTCTTAGTTTAGTTCCTGTATTAATTGACCCCAGATTATAGCAGCCAGATACATTAAAAATAAAATGACATACAATGACAACAGGTACATGAACACAGCTGAAGATGACAAAATGAATAAGCAGAAAGACTAGTGAATGAGTAAGTGGGGTTATTGACCAACAGTCCGGTACTTTATACTGTAAACTTTTGCACATTCCTGCACAGCTCTTTGATTTTTAAACAGATATATTGCACATTTTTCATAGTATTTTTTAAATATTTTTATTGTAATTTTTTTCTATTGCATATTTATGTTTCTTGACTTTGCAGTAATTTATTTTCTCTTGCACCAAAACACCAAGGTTAATTCATTGTACGTGTACTTGGTAATAAACCCGATTCTAATTTTGAGTTGTATTATGGAAATTGTTAAGATCCAGTGTTTTGGACCCATATTATCGTATTGACTAAAAGTCAGATTTTAGTCCAAACAGTATGTTTTTACTTTTATCTCAATTAAATGCGACATTATTGGTACAAAGATACAATAACTGTGCCTGTATTCTGTTGTTCTCAAAAAGTCTGTAGCACCACCTAGTGTTCATTTAATGTACTGCTACACAACCATCTTCAGCTATATATAGACGAGCATCAGGAGCAGATCCATATGAGGTGTTTATCTACCCTCATTTATATAAATAGGATGGACAAAATAATAGAAACACCTGTATAAAAATACAGTTCAACAGCATCATAAACTGCAGTCTCCAAATTGATCACAGTTGAATTAACACCTCTCTAAGACAGTTATATTATAACCTTCATGTGGAAGGATTTATTTAAGGAGCGTTGCATCAAACTGCTTTGGTTTTAGTGAGGTGTACCTAATAAACTGGCAACTGTGTTTACATACAAGCTGGGTAAATTATCCAATTAGAAAATGTTGGTTAATTGGTGGATAGAACACCTTGAGAAACACAAATTGCTAAGTACAAGAATTTTTCTTAAAGGGTCTAAAAATGAAATAAAAACACATCCATATGGTTGCTGCATTGCTCTGTATTAAAACAACTTTAAGGTTATGATCAATATTGGCATTTTTACTTTTCCCTGTTTTTTAAAACCTTTTGACAGTCTGATGTTTTACAGATTTTTGTAAATAAAAAACACGTTCTTTACTTAATCACATGGATGGCAATGTCTGTTTTCTAAACGTGTTTCATTCTCCAATTGACGCAATTTTTGTGGTCCTGAAAGTGTTGTTGTGACACCTGTCCATATACCTGAAGAAAGACGTGTAAACCGACCGCATTAATAGCAGTACACAACATTTTCAACACACCCTTCACGCCTTTAGGTGTGCAGAGAATGTTTACAGAATAACACAATAAAAAAGACTCAAGACAGAAAAGTTATTTTTCCACATTTATTCTCCTGACACCATGTGAGATATCCGTTTACTCGTCTGCCTCCGACTCCTCGTCGTCATCCTGACTGATCTGGAAGTAACGCAGCTCGTACGTCTCCTTGTCGGACGCCACCACTCTCAGCCAGTCGCGGAGGTTGTTCTTCTTCAGGTACTTTTTCGTCAAGTACTTCAGATACCTAGTGGGGGGTAAAAGTGGGGTCGTTTAGTCCCAAAGTTTTGATTTCCTGTAATACAGTTTGCTGAAGTTTGTTTGCGTCGTAAACGTTAAATCTCACCTTTTGGAGAACTGCTTCTCAGACGTGACGTTGATCTTGTTCTTCATGCGGCCGACCTGGACGACGTTGCCCAGGTTCCCCGTTTTTCCGTTGACCTTTATCCTCTCTTTGAGGAAGATTTCCTGTTGGACAGAACACATTGACGCACTAGGGAAGAGAACCCTAGTATATTCGGAGCTAGGGAAGGTGACCCTAGTCCAGACGCAGGGTTAGCTGCATGTAAAGATCAATACATTTACTGGCTTTTTAGAAGTTTTCCTAATTCCTAAGCAAAGTGCAAACACATAAAAGGTTTAACAAGTGCAGTAATACTTGCAGTGAGACTTACAAAGTTTGCACCGTCCAGGATCCCATCCTCCACAGGGTGGGTCAGGTCCAAGGTGAACTTCCATGCAGCTCCCTTTTTGGACTTCCTGCTAACAGCTGGCCTCTTCTGTTTGAGCTGTGAGGTAAAAAAAAAGAGCCGCAACAGGGTCAGAAACATCAGGTGTTCCTCTTTAAAGTCTCTATTCTAGCTTACAAATATTTACCAGTGATAAAGGCATCTAATCTCCACCAACACACTATGTTGATGCACCATATCCTTCATAAGTTAATAAATCTTTAAGTTAAGTGTCTTTAAGATATCTGCAATCTAATATCTTATCAATATCTTTTCTAATCTCACTACTTTCATCTTTAGTTGCTCTTTTGTTGACAAGTTTCTGTTCATTAAAAGCTCATTTCCATAGCTAGTAACACTGGTTGACACTTGTTTAAGATAAATTAAGATAATCCTTCATTAGTCCCACAGACGGGAGATTTGCAGGATTACAGCAGCAAAGGCGGACAGCTCAAACAAGAGGCATCAATAAAAAACAAATCAAGATCTAATAAATAAGCAAGTAAACAATACAGATATAGTAAATAAAAAAGTTATAAAAATAGGCTGAATAAGTGGTTGGGTTTACATTATTGCACATATGAATATGAAATAAGAAATGTTAATATTGCACAGTATTGATAATCTAAAATTACAATTAATTTAGCAATTTAACATTTTGTTAAATAGCTATACTTGTGAAGTCACACAATTAGATGCCATTGCATTATATAACTTACTGAACCATATAAAAGGTATTGACAGAAATGTAAGAAATTAAATTTAAAATATTTGTTTTAATTTAACATGCAAAATCTGTCTGGTACTATTAAAATAGGCAGTAGTAATCTTTTAATTCTACTAGTCAGAAAAGTAGGTTATGCACAAAGTTATTTTATTAATAGTGAAGTTAGCATCTAATACATCAACAGTAACCAGTAGCAACTTAATTCATTAATCAAACCAATCAGCACTCATTTAAATAAGATGTTTTTGAATGATTCTAGGTGTTGACAATGAGGGTCAGATAATGCAGCAGCAGAGACATCCTTTTGAGTTTAATTTCTACTTTATTTGAACTACTAGAAGGCTAGCTAATATGAAAACAATGCCGAACTGACTATTGGGTCTTAAACTACATGTAGACTGACAGCACACATCAATGTTAACCAGTTAAATGGAGTAGAACCACTGATGAGATAAAACAGCCATTTCTTCTATGGAGACTGGCTTCCTGTCACGGACTAATGAATGGAACGCGCGTCAGCAAACGTCACGACTACTACAAACATCCTTTGATAATTTTCTACTTTATTTTAACTACTAAAAGGCTAGCTAATATGAAAACTATGCCGAACTGACTAGTGGGCCTTAAACTATATGTAGACTGACAACACACATCAATGTTAACCAGTCAAGTGGCGTAAAACCACTGATATGAGATAACACAGCCATTTCTTCTATGGAGTCTGGCTTCCTGTCACGGACTAATGAATGGAACACGTGTCAGCAAACTGCTAACTTCTTTCGATTCCTTCAGTAGAAAAACGCTCAATGTTTCACAAATAGCTGCACGATTAAAGCTTCACTTTGTTTGAGTAGGTAATGAGCGAAAAAAAGTTGTGATAGGCAAAGAAATTAATGATAAAATAGGTAAATTCCGGAGGAGCTGGCAGGACTTACCGGCGCCATGTTGAGAGATCGGACGTGAAAGGAGGAGCCGGAGGTGACGCAGCAGTGACGTAGGACGTTGCGTGAAACGCCCTTACCAAATATGGAAAACCCAAATTTAGCTGTAGAAAAATCTGGAAAATATCTCAATTAACGAGTTGTTACAAGACTACTGGCACGGCCGAACTCTTAACCAACTGTCCGTTGTGTCTTTTAGTTTCATTATTTGGCAATACCGACAGTTACATTTAAATTTAACTAAGTTTTGTCTTAAAACAGCTGACTTTAGAATGGAAGTCTGGCCTGTGACGTAGACGCTGCGTGAAACGCCCTTACCAAATATGGTAAACCCCCGATTTAGCTCCAGAAAAGTCTGGAAAATACCTCAATTAACGAGTTGTGACAAGACTACTGGCACAGCCGAACTCTTAACCAACTGTCAATTGTGCCTTTTAGCTTCATTATTTGCCAATACCGACAGTTACATTTAAATTTAACTAAGTTTTGTCTTAAAGGTCCCATATCGTGCTCATTTTCAGGTTCATACTTGTATTTTGTGTTTCTACCAGAACATGTTTACATGCTGTAATGTTAAAAAAAATAACTTTATTTTCCTCATACTGTCAGCCTGAATTTACCTGTATTTACCCTGTCTGAAACGCTCCGTTTTAGCGCATTTTGACGGAATTGCAACAGAATTGTGTTGCTAGGCAACAGCTTGGGCCCATGTGTACTTCCTTTCAGCTGATGACATTCACATACACTGCAACCAGGAATAAACTGGGACACATTTAGAATGTTTACGTTTAAAATTGTGTCAAGGGTCTAAATATTGTATATTCGTGACATCACAAAAGGGCAAAAAATCCTGACAGCTTGTTTCAAATGCAGAGTTTCTGAATACGGGCTGTGTGTATTTCCCTGTGGATTGAGTGTTTCGATACTTCCACAGTATTTATATAGGACTTAAGCCTGCTTTATAATAAAAAAACATGAAAATCTCACTTTTTTATAATATGGGACCTTTAAAACAGCTGACTTTAGAAGGGAAGTCTGGTCTGTGACGTAGGATGCTGCGTGAAACGCCCTTACCAAACAGGTTTGTAGGAAAATCTGGAAAGTACCTCAATTAACGAGTTGTGACAAGACTACTGGCACAGCCGAACTCTTATCTAACTGTCAATTGTGCCTTTTAGCTTCATTGTTTGGCAATACAGTTGCATTTAAATGTCACTAAGTTTTGTCTTAAAACAACTGACTTCTGAATGGAAGTCTGGCCCGTTGTGTGATGATGGAGTCCAAAGGTCAACGACAGCCCAAACACACCCTGATAATAAACCTGCTGAGCCTGGTCAATCATTCACACAGCTCCCCTGCTCTGCTCCTGGGCCTCAGACCAGCCCATCTATATGAACACAGAATTAAAAATCCCTCTTGATGAGTCAGAGAAACCAAAACTGGTCAGATGATTAAACATGCATCCTTCTTTCCATCGTGATGCCACTTGTGGCTCGGCGTGCACATGCACATGAGTATTACACCACTATTGGTACATTCGGGCAGGGTGTGCGAGTGTTTTCTCTGCTGCCATGACTTCAAAATGCAGATACACAACAAAAGATGCTTCAGCACATAAGAAAAGTAAACGTTTCAATAGAAAACATACTGTGTATATCCTGGAATTTATTCATGTTTAGGCTTTTCTTCTCTTTTCAGTAGTTTGTATTCATAATGCCACTTTTGAGTGGCATAAAAATAGAAGTTATACTAAACACCAGCATTTATAATCCTATTTGTGTTCTTCTAAATACAATTATGTTTATATAAGATGATCAAATTAGCTGAATTTATCCAGTTTTTTCATAGTTGTGAGGTTTGCTTTGAGCAAATTATATGATTGAAGAGTTATTTTTAGTCAAATTTAATCTGTATCTTTAGTTTCTTTTGATGGTTTTCTACATTTTGTCTTGGGTGCTGTATTGTTTTGTATGTCGTTGTGGCTCTGCTGTTGCAGGAGCCTTTTTTTCACAATCTGCAGCGCAAAAGGCATACTGAAATTCAGGTAGTTGTCACTTTACAGAGAATGATTGTGACCTACAATACTCCTTTATACGCCTCACATTATGTATTTTTAACTCTTGATACTTATGTAAAATATCAATATCAAAAATCAGAAGCAGGACATTTGCTTCGAGTATGTTTCAGTATGTGTTTAAACAGGATTTAAGTACTTCTAAAAGGTAGAAAACAAACACAACTTGCACAAGGATCAGGTACTTTATCTGACAAGTCTTCTAGGTGACTTTGCAGAGAATGATTTGAGATATGCAAACATCAGATTTGACCCACAACATTACTTTATACACCTCACATTATGTACTTTTAAATCTTGATAATTGTAAAATATCAATATCAAAAATCAGAAGCAGGACTTTTGCTTTGAGTATGTGTCAGTATTTTTTTAATAGCATTTAAGTACCTTTAAATGCAAGTACAACTTTAACAAAAAAAAGGCAGGTGCAGTTAAAAAGTAGTGTATTTCAAAATGAAGTGCTTCTGCTTTTGGAGACATATAAGATACAAAATGTACAACTTTTAGTGATTATTTTGCTACGATTCAAGCACTTCATGTGAGCTACACCGTCACTTTAACATCACGACTGACCCGACACAATAACTGGGTACATTAAGAGACAGAAAACCAGACATAGTTTGCAATTTTTGTCCATTTGTTTCATCGTTTTATTTTTTTGCCATCTCCAGTCAGGTGACAAAGGCCTCGAGTGAACAAAAAGTTTGCAACTCTACCACCCTCCCCAACCCGATCGAGTCCCTCAAAAGAAACACACGCCTCACTGCAAACCCGCCTCACACATTTCGGAGGCCCACACCGCTACACACTCATGCCTCTCAAAACAAAATATAACACTCCTTTTGTATTTGGGGGGGATGGCCGGGGCAGCGGTGGCGAGCCCTCGACTGCCCCGGTGGTACGAGAGGTGTGAGCGCACAGCCCCTCAAACTTCTACACAGACAAGAGACTGGCATCACGAGGGTAAATCACTGAAGTTTGTTTCTGTTCTTCTTGGGGGGGAGAAAAAAAAAAATCTCTTTTCTTGGTTTTAGAGCTTTGACATGCTGGGGTGGACCTCAAGTGCTCATAAGTGCTAGCCACCACCAATCCCAGCGGTTAGGAGACAAAACAGACCTTGTCGAGCCCAATCCACTCAGGAACCAGAGCAAAGGCCATGCTGGAAAGCGGTATGGCTGCTAGAGGGACGGCCTAAACCAGAATTTAGCATCTACAGGGACTACCCTCCCTCCCACTGCTTTAACAACTCAAAAACTGCCCCCCTCCCTTTCCCTTCCCTCTAAAAGGCTTTAGACCTGCTATATTCAAGAATATAAAAAAATAATCATACAAAAGCTGAATCCCGTTGTTATTTAAACATTCAGGAATGTGAGTGGCAAAACCAACACTTTGAAGGCGAAAATAAGCAGGAATGAGCAACTGATCATTATTTTTGAAGTTGTTTTATATAAAGTAGATCGTTACCAAACAAAACCTCAGTGATCAGGCAGAGGACCGCGCAGTGAACTGCGCTGGAACTTTCCCCAACAGCAATGGAAAAGAGAAACGAAAAGGGGCAGGAGGAGGGGAAGAAAAAAAAAAAAAAAAAAAAAAAAAAAAAAAATCTAAAAAGAGATCAATGATGAGAGAAATCACAACAGAATGATTGAGGTTGTCTGTGAAGGCCGACGCTTTGGTGACAGAACCAATGAGAATGCAAGAGACTGGTTGTGGGTGTTGCTTGTTGCCTGGGCAGCAAAGTCCGTCTCCCTATTTGCTGGCCAGGACCTTGGTAGCGACAGCACATTCCTCCCCCATGGCAGAAATCACGGTGACCTGCGGAGAGCGCACAACATGTCCGAGTCAATCATCTGAAATTTAACACACGCAGCTCACACGCCTCATATTTCCTGTTCTAATTAAGGACTGAATCCTGTCGGCTTTCAGAAGAGTGAATGTCAAAAATATAAAAAACAAAACGGTACAACACAAAGAATTTGACATATCGTCATTTACGCGTTTCAGTTTCTGGTGTCGGGTGTCTTCACGACTATGAAACATGAGTCAAAATGCTCACAGCCCAGGAATTCCACTGCACCATTGAGCATTTTGTGAGCTTCAAAAATCTTTTAATACATTTGTGCATCATGTCAAAACATTAAATCAAATACTCAAGAAGCCCCGAGCTTTTTACACTCACCATGAATTCATCACCGGCTTCGAACTTTGTCTCGATTTCCTTGCCGATTTCGCTTTCAGGGACACGCAGGTCCTCCCTGATTTCACCGTTGTCGCTCATCAGGGACATGTAGCCTTCATTGATGTTAACCAGCTGCGGAGGTGAGGACACATTGTTATTTACATGAACTGCAACATTGCAAACATTGGCGAAGTTATTCTAAAAATAAAGTAAATACTAGAGCATTTTTATTTGCCATGTAGCACATCCAGGTTCCTGACTTTAGTCCTCAAAGCTCAGATGGTAGAACAGGAGTGACATTGATGTTGCACTGAGTCAGCAAGTCTGACAGCTGTCATCAGGCAATGTGACCCCACTGTGACCTGTATAATATGACACAAATACGTGACAGAAAAATTATTTAAATATTTTTTACTTTAACGATATATTCCCAAAGCTCTAAAGAACAGTAAAAGGTACAGCGGGGGTCACATTTTCTGACGACAGCCGTCAGAAATGGTGACCTCCTGTTGCTCGCTCCTCTGTGGTCACAGATTTCGGTGTAATTCGGCATATTACATTTGTCCTAATTTCATCATGCTTACATCAACCATAACCCTTTTTGAGATAAACATTAAGAAGTGCTGTCTACACATAATATTTCTTGTGTTTTCTTGGTCATATTGGAAGATGATGCTCAAGAGTTAGAGGGGGAAACTTCACCACTAGCAGAATTATTGTATTTTCTAAGCTAATATTCAATGCATTGGAAAATGTTTTGCTTCTATTAACAATTATCAAACAAATATTGACCAGAAAATGAATCCATGATCAGATTAAGTGGCACATTTTTGGCTGGTGTAAACTATGTAAGTAGCCAGCAGCTACTGAACTTTATGCAAAAGACATTTTTAACTGAGTTATGCATTCTTTGGTTAACTGCAGTGACACCTGCGTGATTATAAAGCTGCTGCATACCTGGTAGTCTATCCTCTTGATGGAGGGAACATCCATGTTGTGGGTGGAAGGGCACATATCTTCATGCTTCTTGTTGGTGAAGATGTCGATGCCAACCAGGTTAACCTGAAGAAGAACATGCAGTCATTAAAGGTGATGTCAAGTATTTAAGAAACCTGTTGGGAGTAAATCTGTGAAGGTTAACAACAGACATGTTTGTGCACGCAAAACACAACAAATCACCGCCACCAAAAGGTCAGATGCAGCAGGATTTAGGTAAGATATTAATGATTTAAAATGATTTTTAAATGCTCTAAAAACTTCAATTTACACCGGGACAAAAAAATTATTTATTTATTGTTTGATTTAACAGGGACAGTGCACATTAGTAAACATTGCTGTAAATGCACCAGAATTAGCCACAAGGGTATTTTTCCATCTGTAGTCCCTGGACAGATCACGAATCATGAAGTAACCAATGAAAATGTTTGCCCTCCCAGTTTAGGAAGCACGTGTAAAACACCTAAATAAGAATGGCAACTTAAAAAATGTACAGCCAAAATCTTAATCTTTCTTTTTGACCAGGTCCCACAGAAGGGCAAAATACATGTGAGAGCACCCTGGTGTTTAAAGAAAAAGATAAGGAGACTGAGCATGTGCATTACTAAAACAACAACTACCAGACTGGTCTGAAATCTGAGATCCCCAAGGCCCGAGCTGAGCCTCAGGTCTGTGCCAACACTTGTTGACTCCATTTAAGACATTGCACTGCCACTTTACAGCCACTCATTTTGACGAGGCTACATCATTTTACCTTGGCATGTCCGTGCTTGCCGGTCTTGGAGGTGGACATCTCCACAATTTTGCAGGGATGTCCCTTCAGCACAACATACCCGTTCTTACGCAGAGCAGAGCACTGCATAGGGTAGGTGGCGGAGGCGCCGGACTCGCCAGTCGTGAAGTCAAGATCGGGATCTGCCATGGTGCGATGGGTCAGCGGTGCTGCAAAGGATATTTACAGATCAATTAGACTTACCATCAAAACAAGGAAGATATTTACATTAGCTGCATTCCGATTACGGCTCAAATACTAAACTGATTAGTCACGACATCACACTAACTGATGTGTAAACCTCATCTTGATGTTGATGCATGTGATTTATACATAAAACTGTACTAATTCTTTCAAGTACAAACATAGCTGGCAGTAACCCTTATAATATGCTTGAAAAAATATCCCACACAAATACAGTATCTACTACTGTAGATGCTGCTGTTTTAGTAGTTTGCATCTCCAGCAGACAGGTTGGGATTAAAAGATGAACTAATGCATTGTTTTGGTCCTTTAAAGAGAGTTGTTGACAATAAGAACAATGTAATTTATTGCAGCCTTACCCTTTAATTTAAAGAGCAAGAGTTTGGCGTTTCCATGACAGCTGCCATAATCAAAAGGTAGCTTGATCTGGTTACAATTAGGGATGCACCAATCTGACTTATTAAGTCCCGATAGCGATACCTTGGATTTGGTTATCGGCCGATACCGAGTACCGATCCCAGTGTTTAATTAATAAGCTGTATGCCTCACTGTGTGGAAGTGACTGGGATCATTCTGTTATGTGTAAAACAACATCAGGCTTGACTTAAACATTGCTTTCCTAACAAATAAATATATACATTTAGTGAATTGTAATTTATTATTAATATAATAAATCGTCCAAAAGCAACTTCTCAAAACTTAAACAGGAATTCAAATTCCAGCGTACAATGACTATAGTATATAAACACAGAATTAAATTCAATAGATTGGCGCCAGTGTCGCCGATACCCGATTCAGCCGTTTGAGTCATTACAACCCGATAGCCGATCCGGTATCGGTGCATCCCTACTTTCAAGACAGCTGTTGACGATAAGAAAAATGTATGGTATCGCCGGCCTTACCCTTTAATTTAAAGAGTAAAAGTTTGGTGTTTACATGACAGCTGCCATAAACAAAAAAGGCTTAATGTAGTTATAATTAAATTAGTGTGACAGAAACTAATCCCACTTCTGCAATTAAAACCTTCAGGGATGTACCTAAAAACACACCACTAACATCTGTCCAAAAAAACTAAATTTGAGGAATTCTATTGAGGGTGATGGACAATGTTTGTCATTGGTTTGTGTTGTTAATTGATTTCCAATAATATATACATACATACATTTGCATAGAACTGCATATTTTCCCACGATCCACCAGCATTGTTTTGGTCCTTTAAAGAGAGTTGCTGTCAATAAGAAAAATGGAATTTATCGCCAGCCTTACCCTTTAATTTAAAGAGTAAGAGTTTGGTGTTTACATGACAGCTGCCATAATCAAAAGGTAGCTTAATCTGGTTATAATCAAACTGGTGTGACAAATAATAGACTAACAGCACTACTGCAATGAAAACCATTCAGGGATGTACCTAAAAATACACTGTCCAAAAACAACATTTCAGGAATTTTGTTATGTTTTGATTTGTGCAAATGTTATCACTTAATGAGTAAACCCCCAGACAGGGTGGGATTAAGACATGGACTAATGCATTGTTTTGGTCCTTTAAAGAGAGTTGTTAACAATAAGAAAAAGGTAATTCATCGCCAGTTTTACCCTTTAATTTAAAGAGTACAAATTTGGTGTTTCCATGACAGCTGCCATAATCAAAAGGTAGCTTAATCTGGTTATAATCAAACTGGTGTGACAGATAATAGACTAACAGCACTACTGCAATGAAAACCATTCAGGGATGTACCTAAAAATACACTGTCCAAAAACAACATTTCAGGAATTCTGTTATGTTTTGATTTCTGCAAATGTTATCACTTAATGACCTAATGAACATATGATTTTACAGTCTTAATTTAGCTAAATGATTAAGGGTTAAAAGCTAGTTTAGTGCCTGGCTTTGCTCTGTGCCACTGCAGCCTTTCCAGGGGCACAACCAGAGTATATATATATATATATATTTATATATATATACATCTGTGAGTAGATCTCGCGAGATCCCAGGGGGTAAAAGTGGCATCCTCATGATCTATTCTGCAGATTATCGATTAAATCCTTTAATAAACTAATAAAACCCCTAAAAAAAACAATAAATATACAAAACACATAAGACATGTGGAGGCATGTTGAGCTCCAACTCAGCACGAGGCTGCACCACTTTAAACAATATCAAACCACTAGTTTTCATTGTTAACAAACATCAACTTCAACTTCACAACCAACATTAGTTAATTAGCCAACACAATAGGTGACTTTAAAGATAACAACATTACGTCTTCAGGGTGAATAAAGGGTGTAATTTAAGACATAGCGTGGTAGCTGGCCGGCCTGGAGTTAACAAGTGCAGCCAGATATATAACGGTACAAAGCCAGACAACAATAACGGTACATACGCACACATCAGCTCTCATTAGCGTGTATTTATAGTTTTAAACGACTTTAAAGAAATTAACAAGCATTAATATGTTAACATTAATGTGCTGTAGATGTTTGTTAACCGGCTTAACTGCCACAAATAACCGTTATTAACCGTTATCGCGAGCTCATCATGAGCCAACGGCTAAATAACCGTCCATTCAGCTCGCTCAGACCAACTGACGCTAACGGCTGTTATAGAATGCTAACCGCTATCTAACCGTTCAGCGATTATTTTAAACGCCAACGGCTGTTTAACCGTTATGTTTTTATAACGGACATTTTTTTAAAAATGAAAAATTTCAAATTTGAATAAAAAGAGAGCACACACACATTTATCTGGGAGAGAATGACAAGCGACTTCTTCCACTGACCGCGCCGACAGAAGGCCGCATATCCCCCTTTTTAATTCAACCTGGTAGCTGGAACATGGACACCCACACCCTGTAGCATACTGCCGATATCCAGCCGAGATTAGTAAATACCTGACTTCTTCCTCAGACCGATGCAGCAGCTACTTTACCCAGCGCTGATTCCGTTAACGGTTCACTTATAAACCCGTTAAGAAGCTCCGTTTATCCCCCCCGAAGGCAGAAACACGCGCCATGCCACACTTACCTTCCGAGAAAAAGAGGACCGACAGTGCGCATGCGCGGGCAACTTTACTGCAGCATCCGTAGAGGCAGACGGGAGGGGTGCGTTTATGTGTTCCGGTGGCAGCCTGGCAGAAAGGGATGCCAGGTCTGAGACCAGGCGAACATGGCAACCCGGCCAGGTCTGACAGGTGCGGAGCATCCATCAGCAGGGGTCCAGGGCAGGAAGAGAGCTGGGGCACCCTCCCTACACCATCGCCAGCAGGAAAGCTGGCAAGGTTATGACTTTATTCTCGTAATATTCAGCTTTTTTTTTACTTGAAATATTATGACTTTATTCTCATTAAAGGGACTGTTTGTAACTTTTTAAGCGTATAAATGTACTGGGTCGGGATCCCATGCTTCTCTGCCTGCTTGCCTTCACTGTGACAGCGCGCGTTCTCGCTGTCTCGCTCCACCTCTAGACGTGAACGCGCGCTCACTCCTCACTGCAGAAGAGTTAGTTTAGCTCTGAGAATATCTAGTGAATGCACAGTGGACGTTTGTGCAGAAATAACTGCTGCAGCTCCTCCAGACCAACAGAGGTTTCCCGTGTCTTGTAAAGTGACGGGGCTCCGCAGAGAGAAACGTTATCGTCTCCGACCGGGTGCCGGTGTCTTCCTGCCGGCGCAGTCGGGAGGCGATAACGTTTCTCTTCCTGCTTCAGCCGCGGCACCGACCCGCTTAAAAGCCAACACTAGGATCAGCATTGATTCATGGAGAGACCTTCGTCTGGTCAGCTAACATTACTGCCAAGCAGCTGAAATATAGAGTGATATTGTGGTTTTAGCTGATGTGTGTCTCCTCACTGTTTTGAGCGATGCTCCTTCATGTCTATGTAGAGCGAGCCCGACGCTGACTTTTGTTGACTTAACGGCAACAGGTGTCGCTGTTAACAAGCAATTCTGAAAGTTACAAATAGTCCCTTTAACTAACGACTTTATTCTCGTATTATTATGACTTTTTTTATTTGAAATAGTATGACTTTATTCTCATTAAATTACGACTTTATTCTCGTAAAGTTACGACTTTATTCACATAATATTACAACTTTTGTTACTTGAAATAGTATAACTTTATTCTCATTAAATTACGACTTTATTCTCATAATATTACAACTTTTGTTACTTGAAATAGTATGACTTTATTCTCATTAAATCATGACTTTTTTCTCCTAATATTATGACTTTATTCTCTAAATCTCTGATTTGTTTTTTCCCCTCATACTTTTTTTCCCTAATACTCCGTCGTAGTTCTGGAAATGTACACACACACGTTAACTGTGGCAAGATATTTGTAGATTTATCTTGGAAAATATTATCTGTGACTTTGAACTTCTTCTGGAAAATGTATTTTTATTATTATTTTTTTTTTAAAAAAGGTTCAACACAATATATGAGAGAGAATATTTTCTAATCAATCTCATTATCATTGTCGCAAAGTTTTACATTCATAAATGCAAATCAAAAAGGCTTGTAAAACAGTGAGTTTGTGCTCCCATTTTAATGTTTTTACTTAAGTTACTATTATTTATTTATTTATTTATATTAACCCCTGGCATGTTTTGTGTTTTATGTTACTTTTTTAAATGTATTTATTTATTTTATTTTTACTTTTTACTTCGTCATAACATTGCGCCTTGAACTATGACCCTCTTGCTCATCAGAGGAAAAAAGCATGCTGGCTTGCATGCTGCAAAAAGTGACCGGATGTAGTACGACATCCTGGTATTTTTTGGCATACTGCATTTGAATTACCATGTATTGGGACATACAATTTTTTTTTATAGTATAGTGTTTGGGTATTGAAATGCACAGTTTGTCTTGCTACACTTAGAAAGTTAATTTCATTTGTGAAAAAGGCCTTATTTTCTATGTCTCTGTACTATGTCTGTCAGTTCATTGTTGTTGTCTGTTTATTTGTTTAAATGTCGTCAAATTGGCGAGCTTGTTCGCCCCTGCTTTTTTGTTTTTGTTTATGTTTTTTTAAATAATATTGTTTGACTAAGATTATGATAATGATTAGTATTATCACTTTTCTTTTCCTTCAGTGGCTATTAATTTGAAAAAGAAAAAAAACAACAAAGTAAATTTAGTCCTCCGAAGAGGGGTGGTGGTGGCAGGCCATAATAAATAAATAAATAAATAAATAAATAAATAAATAAAATAAAGTGTTACCCAGAGTATGTCAAAGAAAAAACAAAGAATCCAGCACAACCTGCACCTGTTAATAAAGACTATAAGTGTGCACCTACGATCCGTTTTCTAAGTCTGATCTAAACTATTTTATCTCCTGTTTATGACTAAGAACAGGGGGAAAAAAACTTTTTTAGACTGTTTGAAAACAAGTGAAAACAAACTTGCACTTATGACTTAATAGTGTGCAAGAACTTTGTTGTTGAAACAGAAGAATCCTGCACATTAATACAAAATGAGTTCAAGTGATCATCAGTGTGCAGGACAACAACACCTTACGGTGCGAGAACTTTGTCGTATAACTCCGGAGTAAAGAAAGAGAGCGGAGCAGGTGGTGTTGCTGTACAAGGAGAGGACATTTATTGTAGAGTTTCCAACATCACAGATGTGTGTCACCAGATTGAGGTCGTCTTTTTGACTGATTCCAGTGATTCAGACAAGGTGAAAACATACACTCACATGCATGTCACACACCTGTGCACACACCTGCTCACCTACACACACACACACACACACACACACACACACACACACACACACACACACACACACGCACGCACACACTCACAGGCCGACAGCCGTACATACGTTCACAGTCTTGATACGTACAAAAATTGAAATACAAATACAAATAATACCACAATAAAAACATTGTATTTTTTTTTTTTTAGAAATTCTTATAGCTATGTTCTCTATTCTGTAGAAAGACAACTAAGCTTTAATAAGTGAACATTTTTTTGTCTTTCTCTAAAATGATCAGTAAGATATAACGAAAATTCTTACAGTATATATATCTTTTTTTTTTTTTTAATCTATGGTCTCTCACGCTGACCCTGCCTCCTGACCTTTATTCACAGGGTGCTGATTAATGCTAACATCCTGCTCATGTAAAAGGCTTCAGCTGGCACCTATCACACCCTTTAAGATCAATGAACAAGAAAAGAAATAATCAAGTAAGAGGTGAACTACTTTCCTCTCTCGCAGCCTGATCGCAATCCCACAAACATCAGCGTTTACAGAGACCATCGTCGAACCAGCAAAAAATAGAAAACGTCATCCAAAGTGATGCTGAGCTCGTCGTGCTCGCCCTAAAATATAAATTTAATGGTAAATTATCCAGTGTACAATCTTGACTTATCTGACTGTTACTCGTGCGATAAAAGCCCGGGTGCTAAGTTCTTAAAAACTTTCACTTTTACAGCTCAGTGTTGTGAGAAAAAAGAAATGCTTCAGGGCTTCATGTAGAAAGTTTGACTCTCAGCTTCTACAGTCAGACCCGTCCGTGTATTGCCTTAAACTTACAATTCATAACAAGTGACGACAGGTAAAACATGTATGTCACCATGCAAAACAAAATGCACAACTAAATAAACAGTGATGAACTACGGAGAAAAAGAGTTGGAGTGTTAACCCAAACCAAACTTTTGTGTTAAGTCTTCGCTCGGCTCGTCGGTCACAAAAAGAAAAAAATCCCATCTGAGAGAAACTAGTACGGAAGCCCTGGAAGGCGGAGCGAGAACTTTTTTTTTCTTTTTCTGGTGATCCGTTTTCTAAATGTGATCTAAATTATTTTCTCTTTTGTGTTTATGATTAAGAACGGGTGAGAATTTTTTTTTTTGCCAGGATAATCTTTATAAGTTCCATTTTTCTTTTTCTGTGAAACGGGTGAAATTTATTATAAGCTGAAACATCTACTTTTTTGCCTCTCTGTGAAAACAGGTGAAAAAAAAATTGCCTGATTCTTTTATGTTTCTTCCCCTGTGTGAAAACAAATTAAAAAAAAATGTTTAGACTGACTTTTCTAAATTCCTTCTTTTTCTTGTTTGAAAACAGCTGAAAAAAATATTTTTAGGCTGATTTTTCGAAGTTTCTTTTTTTCCTTGTCTGAAAACAAGTGGATATATTTTTTTTTATATCTGATTTTTCCAAGTGACTTTTTTTCCCTGTGTGAAAACAAGTGGGAAAAAAACTTTTTTTAAATTAGATTTTTCTAAGTGACTTTTTTCCTTTGCCCTCTTAGTGAAAACAGGTGGAAGTAATTTTAGATTAGCGGCAATTAAAATACCTTTCTAGGCCAAAAGAAAGACATGACAGTAATGTTACATAATTTGCTAACAGACAATATAACGTTAGACCATTTCACAGTTGTAAACGTATTTCCTGTTGCAGTGTATGTGAATGACATAAACTGACAGGAAGTAAACATGAGCTGTTGCCTAGCAACGTGTGTTTAGAGTGCATGGAGAAATTAAAACTCACCTGGAAGAAAACCTGAATGCTTAGAAAAAAAAAATGTTTTTCTTCCACCTGTTTTCACTAAGAGGCAAAGAAAAAAATTAACTAAGAAAAATCTGTTTGAATTTTTTTTCCACCTCTTTCACAGAAAAAAAAAGGACCTTAGAAAGATTATCCTGGCAAAACTGTTTTTTCTCCACCTGTTCTTCAGTCATAAACACAGGAGAGAAAATAATTTCAGACTTAGAAAATGGATCACTAGAAAAAAAAAAATCTTGCTTGCCTTTTCAGGTCTTCCGTAAACTACAGAACGGACAGACAAAAAAAGCGAGACTGTTATTTTTTTTTTTCTTCAGTGTTCTCACCTGCTTTTTGCGAAATCTGCCCTTAACATCAAAGTGAGTATTTACACAGGTGCAGTGTACACAGAACAGCAGGGACAGAAAAAAGGTGTAGAGAACAAAGGGCAGAAACTACTCTACGCCAAGTTCTCCTTGTGAGAAACGATGTGAAGTTATTGTTGTTGCTGTTGCAGCAATAATACAATATCTACAACCTTCCTTCCCCAAACCAGAAACACACCGGGACGAAGTAGCCGTGCAGCGTCCTCAACGATAAAATATAAAATGTCTCATTTCCCCCCGTGACACTCGCTGCTGTTATGTATTTTTCTCTCCTAAAGGGGGAAGGTGTTTCAGCAGCAGCACTCAGAGCGAGTGTTCACACTGTGAGCAACACCGTCATCATGGAAAGTAACGATCAGGGAAACAACGCTTCAACGGATTCTGATCGGACAGAGCTAAGAAGACACCCTTAAGGTTTTGCTACAAGATGTTAAGTCTAGAAAACATCCGTTGGGATTCAGTCATCACTATGAGAAGTGGTTTAGATGATAACAACAACAACAAGAGGCCATCATATATATAATGTGGACATTTGGTCAGCGGCCTCAGAGTGGTTACGGTTGCTTTTGTTAAGGTCTCTGTTCACAATTAAATGCATGAATTAAATCTCTTATAAGGTGCAAAATGAGTCCAATTAAAGCCCAGTGTATATGTGTGCGTGTAGACGGGGCCCAAGTCTTAGGCCTCGTCCACACGTACACGGGTATTTTTGTAAATGCAGCTTTTACTATTTGGTCTTTCATCCACCGCCAAACGGCGTTTTAGGTCACTGAAAACAGCTTTTGTACAACTCCGGCCAGGATGAAGATTGTGTGCACCGTTATCTCTTTTGTGAGGCGTCACTAATGAGGCGACATGTCGTGGAACCGTGGTATATATAAATACATCCATGAGCGGTGGACGTGGCCAAATAACCTGCTAACAGGACTTTTTACATGTTACATTAGGGCTGTTAACGTTAACGTGATAATAACGTGTTCGTTTTAACACCACTAATTTCTTTAACGCATTAACGCAACTTGCAGTTTTTAGGTTGTAGCGGGCTCACTTTTAAAGCTAGAGTGAAATCCATCGGCCTGTTGAAAAGGAGGTTAAATAAAGCTCCAAACTTGACCTCCGACCTCAAGATATGTGGCCCATACACACCACCCACATTCAAATGAATGGCGTTTTGGCCGCAACGCCTTAGTGTGGATGAGCTGAGTCGCCTGTAAAGTGATTTTGGTTCAGCCCAGAGTGACTTTTATAATGCTGAATCCACTGTTTTGGTCAACGTTTTCTTCTTCTTCTAGTGATGCTACCTCAACAACCGGTAATGTTTCCTCACTATAACAGAGCGCAGTAAGAGACGTCTGATTCTGGATTCAGCACCGACGAGCCGAAGAGTCGAACGACGAGTCGTACTCGCAGTGTGAACACCCTGTAAGGAATCATTAATGTGCTACACAGAGGACTTCTCCACAGCTCCCCATCCAATCAAAATGGGGAAGTCAAAGGCTACTCGGCGTGATGTCAGTGACCTTTAGAGTCTGGATCAAAACCCTCGAGAAAACAACCACCAGCCCGATGGAGCGGTCCACAGGGAAGGCGAAGGCGTCGGCCATTGTCAGTGTGAGGAGTCACCTTTTGCCCAGCGGGCTGTGACGCCGTCCATAGATAGCGCCCCCTATAGCTGGAGGGGGTCTATACGTTGGGGGGGATACGCCTGTGGTTCAACTCTTCCTCCAGTTGTTCAATCGTCCGTTCAGCAGCTCGTTGATTTCCTCCACAAACACACACACACATTGTACACACACACACACACACACACACACACACACACACACACACACAGTCCTCCTGTCATCCCTCTCTCCTGACGTCGGCCGATGTTCAGAGTGAAGAAGAGGAGGGTTGTTGTGGGTCGAAGGAGGAGAAAGGTTACCAGTTCATCATGGAGCTTCTGTTGAGGGTCATGAAGAAGACTTGGCTGCTGCCTCCGGAACGCACCGAGGCGAAGAAAACCTGCAGGGAGGAGACGCACGGAGAGGACAGCGTTAGCCGGGACACCTGTCTGTCTCTGGGGGGGTCACAGGTTCATTTCAGTTGGATCACTGATACTGGCCTTTTATTTAAAAGTATACAGTAGCCAGTATCCACTTCTGAACGAGCGTGTTCAAACCACAATGTCTATCAAAGTGTGAGACGTTCATCTCAGACGTTTAATTATCTATATTTCTAATAAAAACTCTATTTTAAGGTGAGATACCACAGAAGAAAATGACAAAAAAGTTCTTGAGAACTATGAGAACGAACCTTAACATGATTTATTAGAGCGCAAAACACTTGGTAGACTTTTCTACGTGTATTTATTTTAAATAAGAGTGCAAATCTTAATGCAGGTCAAGCTGATCAACGTGTCCTCATACAACGGTTCAATGTTTTTTAAATAATATAGCTTGGTTACAAATTTTCACTGGCAGGGAAATCCCATAAGTTGTAAATGTTTTGAGAGAGAAAGACAAACTCACCTTGTCGTTCCTCTCCGACAGGAACTTCAGTCGCTGAGCTCGCTTGTGCATGAAAACTCCGTCGAGGTGTCCCGTCTCCACGGAGCGGATCTCAATGGCCTTCTCTCCCCAGCCCATGATCTGGTTGGAGTGGATGTAGGCTGCAGGGACAGGAGAGGGTACACACACACACACACACACACACACACACACACACACACACACACACACACACACACACACACACAGAGGGGGGTTGGACAGGAGAAGACTCAGCACCAGTCTCACACCCAAGCCAGTCACACACTGAGGCCTCCTCCGCCTCACCGGGAGGAGATTATTGCAGCAGTTTCTGACTGATCTGAACGATCGCAACCTCTGAGCTCTCGCAGGACGGCGGAACAGGACGCTCGCTGGGTTTCCATCGATGTAGTTTGAATTATTCGAGCACCATTGACTGACGCTGCTGGTCTGAACATGTGACAGTCAAACAAATACGGCTTGCTTTTCTGTAGCTGCTTCACAATAAAATCCTTCCAGTGGTTCACTAGTGGAAGACTTTTATTCTGAAGCATCAGCAGCAGGAAGTGTTTGGTCATCATTAGCACCTTTTTAAGCTCCGACTGCACGCAAATCAGACCGGGAACATCGTGAAACGGCACTCGGCAAGACCACAAACGTTGAGCCAATTGGCCATTTTGGCTCGTGAGCACGGAAATGCAAATAACGACACCTCGTCGAGCCACGACTAAAGTGTCCGAGTGGAAAAGGGTCAGCAGAGACGGTCCAAGAATAAAGTCCAGTGGAAGGTCTGTTTTTCCTCTCTTGCAATAGAGCTCTTTAGTGTTGAGGAAGGAGATCGACCAGCAGCTCGTGTGCGAAGATAAAACGCTATGACGATGCAGGTGTTATGTTTTGTCTTGGGGGTTGGGGGGGGCGAGGCCGGGCTTGGCTGTGAGAAACTCTGGTCTGACAGTAAAAATACACACAAACATGTTAACAGGAGATGAACACGTAAACCACCAGTACTTCAGGACACAGACGCAGTCAGTCAAACATACATGTTTAATCAATCAGGATATTGTACACGGACATCTGAGAATCAGAGAGTGGAGGCCGAATGGAAAAACACACACGGAGGTTTTGTTTGATCGACTCGGATCATAAGATCCAAGATCCATCCTTGATGTGCTCGAGTTTCCCTTTCTCGTGAGTGTACTAATAAATAATAGATTCATTTAGATGCACTGCACTCGGCTATGACTTCTCACAAATAGTTGTTTTTAGAGCTCATGCAATCAAGGATGGATGTTAAGAAGATTTCACAGTTGTACAGAACAAAGAGGACAGCACAGCAGACGAACAACACACAAGCATTTCCTCCAACACAAAGAAAAAAAAGATTAACTGTATTATAAAAAAGGAGCAAAGTAAAAGATGTAGTCTGTGTGGTGGTGTAGAGGGTGGAGGTAATGCTCTGTGTTGTTGTCAACTCATGCAGTAGATGGATGTTCAACACGTGACGTTAAAGAGATACACTCGGTTTTTGGGTTGTCATTCTTTGGTCAACTCACCTGTTAAGTGATGAGAACATTGACACCAAAACTCTCCACGTGTCCCCGATAGATCTGTGCTCCATGGTAACACTTTTTCTCCCCCTGGTTTTTATTGCTAAAATTTAAATTGTTATCCTTTATTTAATATTATAGCCCAGACACTTTTATGTGTCAGCAGCTTCAGTTCCTTTTCTCAACAGAAAGAAAAGGATGAGACGTCATGGCGCTCTGTTCCTGCAGCTGATTGTTAAAATTGTTGCTTTCTCACCTGCTTCACCTTTATCTCTATATATATATCTATATATATATAGATAGATATAGATATATCTATCTATATAGATATATATATCATTAATAGTAATAATTTTATTATTTTATTTATTTATGATATTATTTTTCTTTTTTTATCCGGCACAAAACAATCAAACATGTTATTATTATTATTATTATTATTATTATTATTAAGTTTAGTTTTCTTTTTTTTGGAGGGGGGTATTTATTATCATTATTAGAAATAATTTATTATTTTTTATATATTTTATTTATTTTTCTCATTGTTTTTTTTATCTTGACGTGGCACATAACAATCGACGTGTCTTTATCATCCATCCATCCATCTGCAACCGCTTATCCCGTTAGGGGTCGCGGGGGGGCTGGAGCCGATCCCAGCCGACATTGGGCGAAGGCAGGGTACACCCTGGACAGGTCGCCAGTCCATCGCAGGGTCTTTATCATTATTATTATTTTTTTAAGTTTAGTTTACTTTTCTTTTTTAGGAGAGGGGGGGTATTTATTATCATTATCGTAATCATTTTATCATTTATATTTAATTTTATTAATTTATTTATCTCATTTTTTATACTGATGTGGCACAAAAAATAACCATCAAACTGTTTTTATTATTATTATTTTTCTAAGCTTTCATTATTAGCTATCATTATTAATAATACTTTTATTATTCTTATTTAATTAATGAATTTTTCTCAATTTGTGTATCCTGACGTGGCACATAACAACCGAACATGATCAATTTTTCTTTTTTTAACTTTAGTTTACTTTTACTTTTTTTATTTCCGGGATATTTATTATTTATTTATTAATTTTGTTTTGAAATATGTAATTATTATGAATTATTATGTTATTTTCTTTGTTAAAAAATGTCAACAAAAAAACAAAAAACTAAATTGAACATATTAGATTTCTATGTGATTTTGCACACTACTGCCATGTAATGATGTAAATGTTATCAGAACATTGCAGGTACTTGTCACTTTATTTACAATTTATTTATTATCACTTTACTACCTGTTTACATCTCTGTATATATTGTATCAACAAAATAAAAGCCCCAAGCAGGTTCTTATTGAACGTAGTGTGAAAGTGTTGTCATGAAGCAGCGGCGCTATCGGATTCAGATGGATGATTTTGGCTCATGTTTTCATCACGTTACCAAATAAAGTTGAACAGTTTGTTCAACGTCCCAAAAACCAGCTGTATCCCTCTGAGCAGGTAATGGAACAGGTGAGGCTACAGTCTCGGCTTCTTGTTTAAAGGTGTAACGGAAAGCAAAAGGCAGGAGGAGAGAGAGGAAGTGTTGCTTTGAACGGAGGAGGAGGTGTGGTAGATAGTAGTGAGGGTGAAAGATGATCTGCTGAGACCACTTATAGAGGTCAGAGGTCAGGGGTCAGGGAGAAGCGAGCTGATTGGTTGACGTACCGACGGAGGTGGGCATCTCGCCCCACTGCAGCACCACGTCTTTGGTGATGCGTCCGTAGGTGTTGACGTAGACGCCCTCGTCCTCGTAGCACAGCAGCATCTCCATGCCGTCCGTCTTGGGCAGAACCACAATGGCGTGCGGGGTCACCTGACCCTGAATCTGCCGGGGCGACACACGGGAGGGGGGTTGGAGGGGGTGGGGGGATTAGGAGCTGCCGTGAGCCTACAGGAGGGGGTCTGGTCTGGACCCCCACGACCCCTAACCCCCCCGTCCCCACCCTGAGAGAAAAGAAACTGCTGCAACAATAGAGTCTCCCGCTCCTCAGCCACGCAATCGCCATGGAAACAGACATGAGCACAGCGTGATTCATGACTGCCAAAAGCAATGTGAGGCGGTTGCTGTGGTTACCGTCTCCTTACCCCCGTCCATCTCTTACTGTAACCAGACCAGGGTTAGAGGAGGACACTGATTCACCCACTACAACACTCACTCATTCATTCACTTATTCACTCACTCATTAAGGCAGGTATCCCTTCATTCAATCACTTACTGACTCACTCATTCATTCACTCATTGACTCACTCATTCACTCACTCATTAAGGCAGGTATCCCTTCATTCATTCACCCACTACACCACTCACTCATTCACTCATTAAGGCAGGTATCCCTTCATTCAATCACTTACTGACTCACTCATTCATTCACTCATTCACTCATTACGGCAGGTATCCCTTCATTCAATCACTTACTGACTCACTCATTCATTCACTCATTAAGATAGCAGTCCCTTCATTCAATCACCCACTACGCCACTCATTCACTCACTTATTCATTCACTCATTAAGGCAGGTATCCCTTCATTCATTAACCCACTACACCACTCATTCACTCACTCCTTAAGGCAGGTATCCCTTCATTCAATCACTCTCTTATCAATTAGTTATTTTATTTATTGACTCACTCATTCATTCATTTGCTCACTCATTAAGGCAGGTATCCCTTCATTCAAACACTCTCTTGTCCATCCACTAATTTATTGACTCACTCATTCATTCATTCACTCATTCACTCAATCATTAAGGCAACTATCCCTTCATTCATTCACTCTTTTATCCATCCACTAATTTATTTATTGACTCACTCACTCATTCATTCACCCACTCACTCACTCATTAAGGCAGGTATCCCTTCATTCAATCACTCTCCAATCCATTCACTAATTTATTTATTCTCTCACTCACTCATTCATTCATTCATTCACTCTCACTCATTAAGTCAGCTGTTCCTTCATTCAATCACTCTTATCCATTCATTAAGTCACACGTTCACTCCATCATTTGTTCGCTCAGTCACATGTTCATCATTTCATGTTTGCTCACTCACTCACTAGTTCACTTGCTTTCACTCTTTCATTCATTAAATTACACAACTTGATCTTACAATCATTCGATTTAAACGAGCAATTAATGTTAAAAAGGTGTAAACAGACACACACACACAAACAGACACACACACAAACAGACACACACAAACACACACACACACACACACACACACACAGACACACACACACACACACACACACACAGACTAACATGTGAGGGGATGTAGATGTCGTAGGGATTCCCAGAGTCCACGTCGATGACATGGAAGCCGACGCTGGAGCCGTAGATGACCTTTAACCTCTGGCCCTCCTCCACGGTCAGGTCGACCAGCTGCGGGCGATGCTGCAGCTCAGTGAACGACTGAAGAGAAAGAGAGAGAGATTAATTAAACACCTGACGGAAAAATATCACAACAGCCTCTCCTATCTTTTGGTTCAAAGATAGGAAAAATATAATCTCATCTCAGACCTCCTATCTAATCTTAACTATAGCTGTAAATGTAATCCTTCAATCGACACTCATCCTTTCATGCCTGCATCTTTGATTAGACTGTACTAATAAACTACTCGAGAAGAACGAGCCGTAATATCAACAGCTTTCACTTGTCACTAGCTACAAAG
Source organism: Sebastes fasciatus (assembly GCF_043250625.1). Taxonomy (NCBI): domain Eukaryota; kingdom Metazoa; phylum Chordata; class Actinopteri; order Perciformes; family Sebastidae; genus Sebastes; species Sebastes fasciatus. Next base: position 2,398,811 of record NC_133815.1, on the reverse strand, counting down.
AGTCTGAGGCACTACTCGTTTCTGCTAAGTTAGGACGCTTCTGTAATTTCTAAATTCCGTATTTATCATCATCCATCCATCCATCCATCTGCAACCGCTTATCCCGTTAGGGGTCGCGGGGGGGCTGGAGCCGATCCCAGCCGACATTGGGCGAAGGCAGGGTACACCCTGGACAGGTCGCCAGTCCATCGCAGGGCTGACACATAGAGACAGACAACCATTCACGCTCACACTCACACCTACGGGCAATTTAGAGTCCACAATTAACCTAACCTGCATGTCTTTGGACTGTGGGAGGAAACCGGAGTACCCGGAGAAAACCCACGCTAACACGGGGAGAACATGCAAACTCCACACAGAAGGGTCCCAAGCCGGATTCGAACCTGCAACCCTCTAGCTGTGAGGCGCCAGTGCTAACCACTGCACCACCGTGCAGTATTTATCATCATTAATAATAATAATTTAATTATTTTTATTTTAACTATTTATTTGTTTGTTTTTCCCTTTTTTTTTATCCTGACGTTGCACATAACAATCGAACATGTTTTTATCATTATTATTTTTTTTAAAGTTTAGTTTACTTTATTTTTTGGGGGGGGGGGGATTTATTATCATTATTAGTAATAATTTTGTTATTTTTATTTTATCTATTTATTTATTTTCAAAGAGGAACATTTATCCACTTTTACACAACTCTTTAACACCTCAGGCGCATCTTACCTTGAAGGCCATAAACTTGTGGTAAGGTTTAGGCGCCCAGGCGTAGATCTCCACCGCGTTCTTCAGAGCAATCACCAAAAATTTGATCCTCTCGTACTTCACTGCAGGAGGAGAGAAAAGTAGGGATGTCACGATACCAAACAACAGGTCATATTTCCCTCCCTATTATCTATTTTATATTGCTGTGAAAACATCTTCTTCTAAAAACTGTATTTATTCAAGTTTCTCGACAAAAACTACATTTTACTATATTACATTTGAACGCATCATCATAACGTTAGAATATACCTTCGCCCAATTTTCTCTCACTTCTACTGAATAGAGCTTGAAAGCACCATAATGCAACTCAATGGAACCTCCCTTGTTGAAATCGGCAGGACGAGAGTTAGCGTTAGCGTCCTGCCGATTTCCCCTGGACGCGTTGATAGCGAGTGTACTGCGTCAACAAACACATTTTTTTTTTGTTCCCGGGACGACGGGACACCATTAGTCTCAAGTCCTGACAGTAAAAAAACGAGTATCGTCACCGTTTTCAGAATTTTTGGCTTCGACTTGGTACCGAAGTATCGGTTCTCATGACAGCCGTAGAGCAGAGCATCATAGAAACGGTCAGATAGCACATAGTATGCACCGTTGTTGCTTTGTAAACCTTACATTCGGTAATAGAAACCCAATTAATCAAAATATTTAGAGAGGAAATCTACTTTAACCCCCCAAAAAGTCTTAAAATTTAACGGTTAACTTCCAACTTTTTGTCCCCCAAATTGGAGGTGAGTCCCCACAATGTAGGTGTGTTCACAGGTTTGTGTCCTCACAACACACATAAACGAGTTCACGTACCGACTTTGTAGTGCACGCAGCCCTCCAGCTCCCCAACAGTGATCCAGCCCTGCTTCTTCTCCACTTCAGGGTCGTTGTGTAATATCCTGTTCCTCAGCCAGGACAGGTAGTAAACACGCAGCTTGTTCTTCTTCCCTGGTCAGAGAAAGAAAAGTGACTTATTATTGCGTCAGCTCAAAGAGCTGTGTTTTCATCACCACCAGCATCCTAAATATGAAGCTTTATTTATAAAGGCAGCAAAGAGAAAAGCCAAATCTGGCAAAAAATAGAAACATCTCCGTCCTGTTTAACGTCTTGTTTTGTTTCCTTTTTGTACCACAAACCAGTGGGGAGCACTTGCACATTTAAAGGACAACTGTAACCAAGGGAAACGGGAAACACTGACGACCAAACAATAAGAAACGCTGAAATAAGGGATCAACAAAGACAGCGGAGGGAAAGTGAGGGTCGGAGCATTCAACTGCTTCTCCAGTGAATGCTAAGGGTCGGTGTTATGCTAGAAAAGAACTAGTGTTTATAGATGTTAAGGCACCTTAATGAATAAAATGTAAATAGTGCTTTTAGGAGTCATACCAACCTGAGATGGTGACCAGGACGTTGAGTCCCTCCAGGACGTCCATCTGTTGGAAGCGCCGTCGATTGATCAGGTTGTAAACTTTTCCTTGACCGCTTCGATCAAGCAACATCAGGCCGTTCTCCGTCCCCACCAGCAGGTTCACTCCTGCACACAAACACACAGATATATGTCTCGTCTGTGTAGTATAAGTGAACATGATTAATATTATTATTGTGAAGGTGTCTCTGTCTCACCCCAGAGAGCCGCGCAGAGGATCTCGGAGTTGAAGCGTTTCTTGTATTTGCGGATCTCGGGCGTGTCGCTGTGCGGCCTGATGTTGGTCGGGTTGACGTTGACCACCGAGATCTTCCGGGCCTCGTTGATCCTCGCTTGCTCCTGCTCGTTCTCTTGCTTCAGCAGCTCGTTCTCAAACAGCGCTGCAGCACAACATGACACACAGCAACATTATCTGGTGGATGATTGCACTCAAATTTTCTCACAATGCCGTGAGCGGGACACCTGGATAAAAGCCAGATTTAAAAAACAGTGTTTGTCCTGCAGTGGTTTGACTTTTGAAAACAAGAGCCAATGAAAATGTGGGACATCGTCTCAATATGCGGGACAACAACAACAGGGATCAAAATGCTGTGCAGTCCCTCGTAAAGCGGGACACCTGGTCACCCTAGGTCAGAGGTCAGCAACCTGCGGCTCTTTAGCTCCTCTCCAGTGGCTCCCTCTGGATTTTTAAAAATGGAAATGAATAACTGTTTATGTGTTTACGTATTCATTTTTATTTATCGTTGTTGTAGGTCTATGGTACGACGGTACGACGGAGTATTAGGGTCACATTGAGGAAAAAAAAGAAATCTGAGATTTCGAGAATAAAGACGTAGTAGTAATTTTATGTTATTTTCTTTTTTTCTCGTAATATTACGACTTTTTTTTCTTGTTAAGTTATGATTTAATTCTCGTAATATTACGACTTTTTCTTTCCTTAAGTTATGACTTTATTCTCGTAAAGTTATGACTTTTTTTCTCGTAATATTTTGACTATATTCTGTAAATCTCAGATGTTTTTTCCCTCAATGTGGCCCTAATACTCCGTAGTACATTTGCATTTGGGCCCTCACTGCATTAGACTTATATACTATATATTTAGACTATAAACTGTGTTACCTTCATCACAATGATCAAATGTTTTGCCTAAAATGGCTCTTTTAGTAGTAAAGGTTGCTGACCCCTGGTCTAGGTGTACGTCTGTGTGAAGCATCTCGGATCGTTTTGCTTCAATCATTTTTGTAGAGAAAATAAGAGAAATAAACAATTCTGAGTAGTTATTTTCTTGCGGTAATTGTCTCAAGACCCCTTAGATTCATCTTGTCTCCAACGTCCAGGTACGACACTGTGAGGAAGTGTACCTGAGGCAGAGATGTTGTCGTCGTCGTCAGTCGGGGAGGTCCCGTACACCCTCGGATCTACGAACGGTGTGAAGGAAGACTTGGAGCCTCCGCTGCTTCCCATCGCGTACTGCAGATCACACAAACACAGATTACAGTCAGCCACATGTCCGTCTGACGGTTTGTTCGTTTTGGGAGAACTGAATGAAACAGGTAACTGTTGAAATAAAGGAAACACGGCGTGTTCAGTGAAGCTTCTTCAGCCTGAGATTCAACAACTTTCTGTTTCTTTCTATCCCGATAATGAAAACACCTCTTTCATCAGCGCTGACGCTCTCACTTCACTCTCAGTGTTTCTTTTATTCTGTCAGCTACCTGCATCATGTGCTCAGGGGTGGAGGACACTTTCTGGATCGGAGGCTGGAAAACTGAGAGAGGAAGGGGGGAGAGAGAGAGGAGGATAAAACGAGCGGAGCGAGGGAGGGAAGAAATCCAGTTTGTTCCATCTGTGGGGAAAAACTCTGGAGCCAAAGCGGGACGGATCGAAAATAAAGCAGGGCAGGAAATTAAAGGTGCCACATGTTGTCATTTTCAAGCTTAGAGTCTAATTTCCTTTAAACCCTGCTGCTCTGCGATGAAAAGAAGCCGAGTAGAGCAGCAATATAATTATTTTAGTAGTAAAACAGAAGCAAACATTTTCTGGTTTTGCTTCTCAAATGCAAAGAGATATTTTTTTACTTTTAGTAAAAGGGCTTCAGTTCCCCGTTGGAAAACATTCTAAATATAGCGTACACTTAAAGGGACTGTTTGTAACTTCTTACACGTATAAATCACCTGGGTCGGTGTCCCATGCTCGCATATGCGCGTTCGCATCTCGCATATGCGCGCTCTCGTGTGGCTACGCTGGTCAGACTCAGACTCCAACACAAACTACACAGAAGCACCAAAACCTCTTGGTTGTATCTAGTGAAGCCCGTCTGTTAAACAGTGTTGGCCGCGGTCATAGGACGCGGGGGAGACCGTAGCTTTGGTCTCCAGGGCCGGAGTCTCTGCTGTACTCTGCTCCTCTGCCTGCCTGCTTGCCTTCACTTAGCTCGCTCCACCTCTCACGTGCATGCTGCTCACTCCACACTGCAGAAGAGTTAGTTTAGCTCTGAGAATATCTAGTGAATGTACAGTGGACGTTTGTGCAGAAATAACTGCTGCAGCTCCTCCAGACCAACAGAGGTTTCCCGTGTCTTGTGAAGTGACGGGGCTCCGCAGAGAGAAACGTTATCGTCTCCGACCAAAACTCCGGCGTCTCCCCTGTACCCTCCGACCGCGGTCGGGAGGCTGAGGCAGGAAAAGCCAACTCTAGGATCAGCAGTGATTCATGGAGAGACCTTCGTCTGGTCAGCTAACATTACTGCCAAGCAGCTGAAATATAGAGTGATGTTGTGGTTTTAGCTGACGTGTGTCTCCTCACTGTGTTGAGCGATGCTCCTTCATGTCTATGTAGAGCGAGCACAAGCGCGAGCAACAGGACGCTGACTTTCGTTGACTTAACGGCCACAGGTGTCGCTGTTAACAAGCATTTCTGATTCTTACAAACAGTCCCTTTAAACTGATATTAATTTTTTTTAGGTGTCTAAAATGTGTTTAGCTGCTGCCCCCGTCTACAGCAGTACATTGCTTCCTGTCTGTTTCTCCAAACTCCATCTACTGTAGGTAATACACCGACTATGGAGAAGTACCTCATACAACCCTACTGAGAAACACCTGAACTTCCCTTTTGGTGTTTGTTTGGTGGCTGCTGGTAATTTCCCACCCTGATAAAGGACCAGTTGTTGACGGGCTGGTGGGCAGGTGGGGTGTTGAGGGGTGGGGGGGGGGGGGGACAGGGTGAAGAGGGTGCTGGATCTGTCAGGATCGGGTGTGGAGGGGAGGTTGGGGGATTCGGGTTTCGGGGGCGATTATTGGGAGCTGCTCCACCTACTTGGGCCCCAGAGGCGTCGCCAGGGGATACCAGAGGGGATGTGCTTTGCTGCACCAAATCGGGGAGATTGGCGTTGCCGGGGAACAGATTAGCGTTGCCGGGGAAACCGTTGCTGGCGGCAGAGCTCCGCCTCCGTCCCCCATGTTTCTGGAAAGAGAGAGAGATGGGCGGGCTACTGTGCAGCGAGGTGCTGTGATTGACAGGTCAGGTGATGGAGGGAGGAAAACCTGCTGAGTGCGTTTGTTGGTTTTTAGTTGGGGGGGCCACTGAACGGAGAGCAAAGTGCTCCTTCATACATGTTATCCAGCACACACACTAACAGGCTGCTTGTAAAGTCAATACTTTCTGTTTATCTTTTGGTATTTTTGGCTTTTGACAAAATTACCCCAAAACATATTCAGAGTTTTCACCTGCATTTTTTCCCTGTTTGGGTGGAAAAGCTTCTCAAACAAAGATAGACCACCACAGGACACTAAAACCTTCCTAATAATAAATAATAAATGTGGAATTATGAAATAAATGTCCCATGAAACAAATAAATGTAGAATAATAAAATAAAAGTCTCCTGAAATAAATAAACAAATAAATGTAGAATAATAAAATAAAAGGCTCCTGAAATAAATAAATAAATGTGGCAACGATTTTTAAAGATTTAAAATAAATTAATAAATAATCCCAAATAATTCAATCCACGGACATCCAACCAGATGTTTTACCAACCAATTAGCCCAAAGTCCAGAATCTTTAACAGGTCAGACAAACATATAAAAAGTGAGTATAAAAGTGAGTATAGTGAGTTTAAAAACATCTGAGCCTCCACGCCCGGCGTGTGTTATTCAAACCAGAACAAAACCAGGAAACAGCCAGGCATGCAGAGCCGGTGAATGAACGTTTGTGTGGAGTCAGCGAGGCTACAGTCCTCGGGTCAAAGGTCAGAACAGAGAGGCGGACTCACCTCACGCATCCTCAGGGTGCCGTCCTGGGAGCTGTTTCCGTACGAGTCGTCGTGGGCGTCGTTGAGACCTCCCATCATGCCAAAGGACTCGTTGGGACCTTGACTCGCTGCTGGCCTGAAAGGTGGAAGTCAACATTATTACTCCATATTCTTTTTTAATATGCTTCTCTGCTGTTTATCCAAAAAGTTCCCACTCCTTGCTGCTATTATTTCTGAGTAGCTGTTACATACATAAAGAAAAAGTTGCCGTCATTGTATTGATTTTAATAAGCAAACAAAATATAACCCTACTAATGCCACCGAGTTCTGCGAGGTAAAATCAATGTTTTTATGAATGGAGTCTGGTCTGATCGGAAAGGGCTGTCTGACGGCGAGGTAAAGCGGCTGTGGATGGGAGCAGCAGAAAAACATATTTTGGCCATCTAAAAAAACAAATCAATACCAGTTTAAGTGTACGCTATATTTAAAATATTTTCACCGCTTTACCTCGCCATCAGGCCGCCCTTTCTGACGGTGAAGGAAGCCATTATATCGCGGTCCTCCAGACCAAACCAGACTCCATTCACAAAAACAGTAATCTTGCCCCTCTCAGAACACAGGAGTTGCTGGTCTCGCATCGATCGGTTAGTTTGTTTGTGTTATTGTGTGACTTTCTGATCTGAACTACGACGCTAAAACATACTTTGACCAAAGTTTGAATGTTCAGATTTGAATACATAAGGCACACCACTGGGAAGCTACAGGAAGAAGGATTAAAGTAGTACTTCTGTACCAAAATGTACATTTTTACATTGCAAATTTGTACAAATTCAGACTGAACTAAAAGGTGCAATATCCCACTAATATTCCAGCTTCCAACAAAGTTATCCATCACCCTGACCTCCTGTGGGTTTTTCCACAACATCGTTTATAATCATATTGATTAGAGCATCTTTAAAGACAGATAAAGTATCACACAGAATGTGGTGCTTTAGTAAAGTCACCACAGTTCGATCCTACGCAGCAAAACTTCCAGTTTGGCCAGAGAGAATAACACAATAATAAATTCACTCAGTGGCCACTTTCATAGGATATACACCTGTATAATCTAATGCAATCTAATACAACAACCATATAATTGAATTTAAACATTTCCAACAAAGTCTCTAAAAACGGAGCATTATGAGCTTTCTAAAGACAAGATAGTTATAGCAGAGGTGTTGTATTGGACTGCATTAGATTAAACCAGGGGTCTGCAACCTGCAGCTCCGGAGCCACATGCGTCCCTTTAGCTCCTCTCCAGTGGCTCCATGTGGATTTATAAACATGGAAATGATTAACTGTTTTTTTTGTTTACATTTTCATTTTTATTTATCATTGTTGTAGGTCTATGGTACGACGGTACGACGGTACGACGGTACGACGGTACGACGGTACGACGGAGTATTAGGGCCCCATTGAGGAAAATAAAATAAATCTGAGATTTTGAGAATAAAGTCGTAATATTATTACTATTACTCTCACAAACTTCTGACTTTATTCTCATAATATTACGACTTTATTCTCAAAATCTCAGATTTATTTTATTTTCCTCAATGGGGCCCTAATACACCGTTGAATAAAGTCAGAAGTTTGTGAGAAAAAAAGTCGTAATATCACGATAATAAAGTCAAAAGTTTACGAGAAAAAAGTCGTAATATTATAAAATAGTAATTTTACGTGTTATTTTCATTTTTTCTCGTAAAGTTATGACTTTATTCTGTAAATCTCAGATGTTTTTCCCTCAATGTGGCCCTAATACTCCTTCATACATTGTCTCTTTGTCCCTCACTGCATTAGACTTATATACTATATACTTAGACTATAAACTGTGTTACCTTCATCACAATGATCAAATGTTTTGCGGCTCAAGACAGATTTTTTTTTGTGACTAAATTGGCTCTTTTGATAGTAAAGGTTGCTGACTCCTGGATTAAACAGTTGTACCTAAAGAAGAGTGTCTCTGTTGGTGTGTGGGAAGCCAGTGTGGGATCACGCCCCAGTAAATACTCACATGATGCGTGGTATATCACTGACGGCCACCGTCCCGTCGTTAGGCCCGCCCTCTCCCTCCTCGTCATCGCTGCTGTGAGAGTCGTCGCTGGACGACGAGTAGTCCGTCACTTTGACGGGCGGGCGGCTGGCTTCCTCCCCCTGTCGCAGCTCTCGCAGCTCTTTGGCCAGAGCCGTCAGGTCCTGGAGGGACGGGAAGAACCACCCAGAGTGTCAGACAAGATAAAAACTCAAGCGAGCGCGCTCTTTCACTCGCGAGTCGGTTGGGAGGAGGGATCTCTGCTGACTAAAGATAACGTGTTTAGTGATGCTCACATTCATGCAATAAATACAAGAGTGACTACTTTTACTTCACAGGTGTCATTACAGCTTTATTGTTCAAATAAATGTGCAGGTTTTGTATCATATATATGTATTATATATACTATAATATCCTGCACACACTACAGTATATATATTTATTTTATTTTGTCTATTTAACAGTTTATTCCTTCTATCATTACACCAGGCTACCACAGTATTATATTTTATATTGTATTATATTTATTCTATTTTACATATATTTCTGCACTATTTTCTCATTTTTACTTGCGTGTTTTTCTTTTTGTAAATTTTGTAGTAGCATTGTTGGAGGGAGAACAAAGAAATTCATCCCCAACGAAGACTTGAAACTTGAATATATCTTTAATATTTCATCAGAATATTTATTTGGTTGTTCTACATTAAAGTTGTTAAGAGATTTGTCCACGTTTTGAAGCTATTTTGTAGCATAAATATCTAATTCTGTCGCTGTAACAGCTGCAGAAAAAGGTCAGAGGACGCATCACTAGTGGAGAGAAACTCTCTAGTGGGATATACAGGAAGATTGACATTTCATTAAAATCTACATCGATATCGTGCAGCACACAAAGTGCTTAATTAGCTGAGGAAAAATGTTGATTATGGAAAAATAATTTACCGTTGAAAGCAATTTACATTACATTACAATTACAGCTGATGCCATCAGACAGTTTACTGCACCGCGATGTATAAACCATAAAGTGACTGTAATGGGAGATACTAATATTTAATGTAATTTAATTGAATATAAAATAAATAAAAAAACACATACATATGTAAATATGCTTATGAAATAAATATAAAATAAATAAATAAATTATTCGGTTTTTATTTAAAAAAATATATATTCTTTGAAAAGGACTACTTTTATTTATTTCAAGGGATTTTTATTTCCTAATTCCACATTTATGTCACAGCTCTTTTTATTTATATTTTTGATATATTCAAATGAATGGGGCGAGCTAGCTAATTCTTGTGCTTTGGTCTGAATCTGTGAGATATCCTCTCCCCATTAATTTAAATATAACAGAAGGGCTCTGAAATAAATTATTATTATTAATATTAGGAAATAAAAGTCCCCTGAAATAAATAAATATGGAATAATAAAATAAAATCCACTGAAATAAATAAATGTGGAATTATAAGATAAAATCCCCTGCAACAAATAAGAATTATGAAATACAACCCCCTGATATAAATAAACATGGAATTATGAAATAAATATCCCCTGAATGAATAAATAAATAAATAAATGAATGTGGAATAATTAAATCTATTCCCCTGATATGAATAATTGTGGAATTACAAAATAAATATCCCCTGAAATAAATAAATGTGGAATTATGCAATAAAAGTCTCCTGAAATAAACAATTGTGGAATTAAGTAAATATATATATATATATATATATATATATAAATATTCCTTAAATAAAAAAAAAATCTGAATGTACACAGTGTGGTTGACCTACAATACACTAAATGTTTAAATAAGTACTTAATACTATTCAAGGCCTTAAATTATTATTATTATGGCTATTTTCAGTCTTTATAAGACAAATATCTATAAATACATTATGTAACTTTCGTAGCATTTATTGTAGTATCTGTCAAAATGAGCAACATCAACAGAATAACATTAATAAATTAATATAAATAATCTCGTAATTTAATAAAAGAAGAAAATGTTTGGTTGGGAAAAAAATAATGAATCAAATGCACAAGAAAAAAAAAAAGTTTTTCATTTAAGATTCAAAACAGCTGAAGCTGCTGTCGGGCCCATGAAGTCATCGTGAAGAGTTTCCATATGTGTGAAGCTAAATGTATTTTGGCTCTAGTCTGTGAAGTGATTTATAGACCAGCAGCAGAACTTAAAAATGGATTTATCACCAGTTGGAACACTTCTACGCGTTCATTGTTTTCCCCTGAAATCACTTCAGTATCGGCGTTTACGCAGCTTTAAAAAAAACAAGCAGGAGAGACAAATAAAGGCGGTTTCACTAATTGTGGCACAAGCTGTTAGTAAGATTCACTGAAGCCACGTGACCGAGTGTCCGTAGTGGGGAGGGCAGCGAGCAGTGCAGGGAGAAGAGGGTCGGAGAACAGACGCCATCATGCCTCAGTGCAGGAGGGCCAAGGGTCAAAGGTCAGGGGCCTTTAAATTCAGCCTCAGCAGCAAAAAAAGGAGGTGGTGCATGTGAGAGGTTAAGTGGAAGGAAGTGGACACGGTGGAGGGAGGAGGGACGGGGGCGGGGATTATCTTACCAAATCCTCCTGATGAGAGAGAGAGAGAGAAGAGATAAAATGGAAGAGAGAGAGAGAGAGAGAGAGAGAGAGAGAGAGAGAGAGAGAGAGAGAGAGAGAGAGAGAGAGAGAGAGAGAGAGAGAGAGAGAGAGAGAGAGAGAGAGAGAGAGAGAGAGAGAGAGAGAGAGAGAGAGTGACTGGAAATGAAACATGAGAGCAGAGATGATGAAGTGATAACAGGAAGTAGAGGATGAGAGGAGAGGATGAATCCTACAGTAACCCGTCAATAACAGCTTCATCTCTGATACAAGATGAACAGTAGAGATGTACGCTAGTCAAAAGACGTATATTGATAAGAAGTGAAAGTCAATCAGCGCCCAGCAGCAGAGCTACACTTCCGCCATTTTGGACTGAAAGCGACAACCGGACTAGAGCAGGGGTCAGAAACCTTTACTATCAAACGAGACATTTTAGGCAAAAAAAATAAATAAAAAATCTGTCTGGAGCTGCAAAACATTTGAGCATTGTGATGAAGGTAACACAGTTTATAGTCTAAGTATATAGTATATAAGTCTAATGCAGTGAGGGCCAAAGAGACAATGTACTACGCAGTATTAAGGCCACATTGAGGGAAAAAACATCTGAGATTTACAAAATAAAGTCAGAATATTACGAGAATAAAGTCGTAATTTAACGGGAAAAAAGTTGTAATATTACGAGAATAAAGTCGTAATTTAACGGGAAAAAAGTCAGAATATTACGAGAATAAAATTGTAATTTGATAAGGAAAAAAGTTGTAATATTACGAGAAAAAAATCATAATTTTTCGAGAAAAAAAGTCGCAATATTACGAGGATAAAGTCATAACTTTATGAGAGAAAAAGAAAATAACGTAAAATTACTACTTTATAATATTATGATTTTATTCTCATAATACTACGATTTTTTTTTTCTTAAACTAATGACTTTATTTTTATAATATTATGACTTTTTTTCTCATAAACCTATGACTTTATTCTCGATGTTTGTTTTCAATGTGGGACACGTTACCGAGGCTGAGAGGTAGTCTACTATTTTGATATTATGTCTGTCTAACTTAAATAATAAACATTTCTATTCTGCCTCTTATCTTGTAACATCTCTGTGCTTTAATGCCCGAATGCATCCAGAGATCAGCACGTCTCTTCTTGATGTTTCTTGTGAGACTCACATGTCGCTTCATCACATATTCCCCGTGTGTGGGAATTTAAAAATAACTGGAAGATTTTGCAAAAAAACCTCTGAAAATCGCCTTCTACCGGTTTCACCCACTTATAAGTAGTCTTTGTTGTAGTTGCATTTCTTTTTCTTTGTGGTAGTTTGCATCATAAATCTGCATAGTTTGTGACTTTCCCCGCTGTAGCGTAGCAAAGACGGTGAAATGTTCATCCTGCACTTGACCCACGTGTGCTCTAGTTTGACAGCAAACACAGCGCCGTGATGACAGCCTTCCTGCTTTCTGCACAGCCAGTGGATAAAAAAAGGTGTCTGTCCTGCAGCGGTTTGACTTTTGCAAACTAGAGCCGATGAAAATGTGGGACATCATCTCAATATGTGGGACAATAAGGGATAAAAGTGCTGTGCAATCCCTCGTAAAGTGGGACACCTGGTCTCCCTATACTGGACGCTATCCACCTAAAAAGTGCTATTGTCATATTCAGGCTTTCTACACATTTTCCATTTCAAATTTCCAGACTTCTCTGTAGATTTTTCAGACCATATTTGACTTTGTGACTCGGGGAGGACGCTGTCACAAGATTTTAGAAAGTTGGACGACGTTCCACTGTCAAACATCCTGCACCTGCACTGGCAACAGTGATTGATGAAGAGATTTTTAATTGATTTGTATCAGGATAGAAAAACGACTTTTAAAAAATGATCAAATCTGCAGCCGGAATCCTCCAAACTCCAACGTGATGGAGAGGTTTCATGGAGAGGTGGAGGAGATGGGGTGAGACAGAGAGAGGAAGAGAGAGAGAGGGAGGTGAAGGAGGAGAAATGTCACTAACCTCGTCTACAGCTTTCTTATAGCTCTGAAGATGGAAGGAGGGATGGAGGACAGGATGAGAGGAAGAGAGGAAGAGAGGAAGAGAGAGAAAGAGAGGAAGAGAGAGAAAGAGAGGAAGAGAGGAAGAGAGTGAACATGAACAGTAAGGTGGTTAGTTCAGAGAGAAGAGTCAGAGAGTGTCTGTGTTTGTTTACATTCTCTCCATCATCCTCTAATGTTCATTTAATCATACATGTTGTTTTAATACACACCAGTTCATGTGTGTGTGTGTGTGTGTGTGTGTGTGTGTGTGTGTGTGTGTGTTTGTGTGTGTGTGCATGTGTATGTGTGTGTGTGTGTGTACTCACTGCCGGCCTGCTGGGTCGCGTCACCTCTCTGCCGTCATCTTTGGTCTCGTGGGAAGAAGGTGTCGAGCCTTCAGTCTGAGCGGCTGAATTACCTGAACACACACACACGCACACGCACACGCACACACACACGCGCACACACACACACACACACACACACACACACACACACACACACACACACACGCAGGGACGAGTGAGGACATTTTTCAAACTTTTTTTGGAAAGTGAAAGACATTTTTGAAAAGTGGGGATATTTTGGAAAGAAAAGACATTTTAGGACGGTGAGGACATCGGTGAAAAAGGATTTTACATTTTTGTAAAGTGAGGACATTTTTTGGGAAAGTGAGGACATTTATCATTCAGGAAAGTGAGGACATTTTTTGGAAACTATGGACTTTTTTCAGAGAGAGAGAGAGAGAGAATATTTGTGGAAAAGTAAGGACTTTTGGAAATTGAGGACATTTTTAGAAAGTGAGGACATTATTTGGAAAGTGAGGACATTTATGAAAAGTATGGACATAATTAGAAAAGAATGACATTTTTAGAAATGTGGACATTTATTTGGAAGTTTTTGAGGACTTTTTGGACGATGAAGACTCCTTGGAAAAGTAAGAACATTTATGGAATGTGAGGACATGTTTAGGATTGTGAGGACATTTATGAAAAGTGGAGACATTATTTGGAAAGTGAGTTACATTGTTTTTTAAGTTATTTTTTGGGGGCATTTTTACCATTTTTCTATTGACAGTGGATAGAGTGGAGAGAGAGAGTGGATGCGGAAAGGGCCACAGGCCGGATTCGAACCCGGGCCACCGCGATCAGGACTGAGGCCTGTTACATGGGCGCCCGCTCTACCAACTGAGCTAACCAGGCGCCCCGTGAGTTACATTTTTGTGTGGACAATTTGAGAACAATTTGAGAACACATTTGGAGGGTGAGGACATTTTGCAACGTGAGGATATCAGTGGAAGAGGAGGACATTTTTGAGAATTGTGGATATTTTTGGAAATTTGAAAACGTTTTTGGAGGAATTGAAAAGTTAAGGACATTTATGGAAAGTGAGGACATTATTTGTAAAGTGAAGATAGTTTGGATAACTTGAGGATAACTCTGATGACCTCTATCTTGTTGCTATGGAGAACACAGAGTCTCTTATTATTCACTAAATAAGTGTAAAGTCATGGTGAGGATCCAGAGAGGCGTCATATGAACGCACCTCGTTCGTTGGAGCCTCCCTTGGAGCTCGGGGTGCTGGAGCTGGAGGAGCTGCCGCTGCTCGTCCTCTTCAGGGGCGTATCCATGGAAACGTCGGGCCTCCGCAGGTCGGGGTTGCTACGGCAACACAAACACAGCGCTGCCTCATTCATGCGGGAAGCGGTTGAAATCATAACACCTGCGTTTCCACAGAGCTGTGTGTGTGTGTGTGTGTGTGTGTGTGTGTGTACCTGGCCCGTATTTGGGGAGCTCCGGCCCGCGGTCCCAGACCCGGTCCGTTTCCAGGAGAGTGCTTCCTGACCAGAGCAGGAGAGATGGAGGTCGTCCTCTGAGGAACCTGAGACACACACAGCAGAACCGTCTGGGTCAGAACCTCCCACGTGTTTTAACGCCAATAATTTCTTTAACGCATTAACACAACGTGCGATTTTTAATTCAGTTTTAAAGCTAGAGTGAAGATACTGGTATCATATGAAACTACAGAACCTAAGGAATCCATCGGTACCAACCATGTCATACAAGCTTGTCATGAAGAAGGTTAAATAACTTATTCAAAATTTTGGCGAGGAAAAACTGTCATGGCCATTTCCAAAGGGGTCCCTTGACCTCTGACCTCCAGATCAGTGAATGTAAATGGGTTCTATGGGTACCCACGAGTCTCCCCTTTACAGACATGCCCACTTTATGATAATCACATGCAGTTTGGGGCAAGTCATAGTCAAGTCAGCACACTGACACACTGACAGCTGTTGTTGCCTGTTGGGCTGCAGTTTGCCATGTTATGATTGGAGCATATTGTTTTATACTAAATGCAGTACCTGTGAGGGTTTCTGGATCAATATCTGTCATTGTTTTGTGTTGTTAAATGATTTACAATAATAAATATATACATACATTTGCATAAAGCAGCAGATTTGTCCTCTCCCATGTTGATAAGAGGATTAAATACTTGACAAATCTCCCTTTAAGGTACATTTAGCACAGATAAAAAATGTGTGATTCATTTGCGATTAAGTACTATTTATCGATTGACAGCCAATAAGATCAGACGCCAGCACGTCAAACGCTTAGAGCTGCAAAGATGAATCAATTAGTTGTCAACTATTAAATTAATCACCTACTATTTTGATAATAGATTTAAAAATCCTCAGATTGCAGCTTCTTAAATGTGAATATTTTCTGGTTTCTTTATTCCTCTATGACAGTTTAAACTGAATATCTTTGAGTTGTGGACAAAACAAGACATTTGAAGACGTCATCTTGGACTTTGGGAAACACTGATCAACCATTTTTCAGCATTTTCTGACATTTTATAGACCAAACAACTAATCGACTAATCAAGAAAATAATAAACAAACAACATATCAGGAGAGACTCCCAACAGACACAGAAACTAAACACAGTAAAATCTGAACACAGACAGAGAAAAATCAGATAAAGAAAAGCCACACAAGTTAACACACACACACACAAAAACACACGGGTGGTGGCATGCAGAGACCTTCGGGGGCATGTCGTCGTCCTGCCGCAGCCAGGAGCTGCGGTCCAGCTTGTCGAGGGGGGGCGCCAGGCGGGAGAGGGGCAAGGGAGGAGGGGTGTCGGAGGTGGGGTCAGAGTTCTGCCGGGGCATGGGAGGCCGGGAGGGGGAGGGCGACGCCGAGGAGGAGGAGGACACGCCGTGGGGGTCGTACAGAGACTGGGAGCCTGACAGACCGTGACTCTTCACCTGCACCAGGTGGGCCATCTGGACACACACACACACACACACACACACACACACAAGCAGGAAACGGGCAGGGTTGAGGAGGAGGAAGAGCAGGATCAAGATGCGTTCACACAGTGTGATCAAGATGAAGTGAGGAGGAAGAGTGATGCAGGAGGAGAGAGATAGAGAGAGGAGGTGAGAAAGAAGGAGAGGAAGGTAAGAACCACATGCCTCAGGGTGCGTTCACACCCGTCATGTTCAAACACTGCTTACAACATTTCCTCTAACAAGCAGCAAGACAACCACTGTGTGTTTTAACAGAATGGATTGGGGCGGCTGAGAGCACCATGAATCGAGCATCATTTGCAACCGCTATCTGCCCCGCCTCAAAGTCCGATTCACAAAAGATAACTCGCTAATGATATTACATCACAAACACGGCCATAAAGTTTTGATTGAGGGTATCCATGTGGCAAAATATAAATGTGCTTGAGGGCCAATGCTTCGGTTGTGAGGGGCGATAGTCAAGCTTCCCTTATACTTTCTGCAAGCTGATGTGGAATCGTGACAAGGAAGCAAATATTTTATACTCTGTGCTGATTCATCCTCGCGGCAAACAGACACTCTCAAAGTTCCTCAAAGTTCTCTGTTTTCGCCACCCATCTGCAGCAAAAACCTGCCACACAGAACCCCCACGAAGGGCCGTGTCTGATGGTGTGACATCACTTTGGCTGTGCGAACACTCGCGAACCCTCACGGATGCGGCAAGCCCGTCGGGATCATGGATGTATTAAGAGAACTGGATACAGCGTTGGAGGCGGGGCCCCGTTCATTCCTATGAAAGCTGCTCAGAGGCTCTTGAAGCCAAAATGGCTCGACTTCCGACTGGAAAAGACCCGGATCTTGGGCACGTGGAACATGCGCAGAAGCGTCCGCTCGGTCACACGACTCGGACACGGGGGTCCCAACGCCACGCCATCGTCACGGCTTGCACTCCAGCCTCGGTCTGGGTCTCATTCACATGAACGGAGGAAGGGAAATAACTCTGGATTCAGCTATTAGTGCATTTTACAACTTTTAGGACTTAATGATTTAAATAAGGGCTATGAGAGTTTATTCACCTCAAAAAAAATTATCCACTGAGTTACAGACGTCTCTTTCCCAATGTAAGTCTACGGGAAAAAGTATTTTTGGGCCTAATGGCATCATGTGACGGACACAGAAGTTGTGGTACCGCCGTTTGGCCACTACGAAAGTTATGATCAACGACCTGCGCTCTTCCTGGGGGCTTGTTCGGGGCTCAATGATCCTGCAGCGATCCCACCGCAGCAGAAACAATAAGTGTGTCTTCCCATTAAGAGAGACGCTGTGTGCATTTACGCACAAGGCACAACAGCAGGGAGCTTTATTCATTATTTTTTTGCATTGCATCCTGACACTGCATCCCAAAATAAACGACTTTGAGCAGTCACCCCTAATAAACGGGTTTCAGTTACCGCCAACTCTCTGGAGACGCTAATAACTTAACTGTAACTGCATGTGGCTATTAGCGCTGTTTGTGAATTGGACTGTTTTTGCAATGACGCTCATTTGTATATGAAGTGGACGATTTCGCGCCAAATATCTGCATTTAAATATGTGCACCGAGGAACACCAAGGTTAGGGGTGCATTTCACCCTTTACAGGGTCTCTTTTTGTCTTATTTTATCTAGGATTAGCAGCCACAAAAGCTGCACAATCTTTTTGTGAATTCGCCCCCTGAGTTTGTAGACAAATGTTAACGTCAAGAAGCCAATGGTTCTGCTTGTAAAGTCGAGCCAAACAAAAGGGAAGTCTGGAAAAAAAAATCTCATATCCGGCTGTTTCTTCAGCTGTCTTATTAAGAGAGAGCTTCCTCGGCTCCTTTCAGAGCACATCCTGCACAGCTCACTGCAGCCAGGTGAATTCCACGGGGCAACGAGATCCAATTTGACAAACTCTGAAAAGGAGATTCGCCCTGGGAACGAAGTATAGTTGGACTGGTGAATCAAAAGCTTCACCTTCATTTTAACCGCGACAGTCTGATACAACACCCTCATCATCTGCTCCAGCCGGCCTGAGAGTCTCCTCCTTCATCTTACCCTTCATTATAGATGCTCTCAAGACACTTTTGACTCTCCCACTTGAGGCACAAACTGAAGAGGACACTCCACTACTTGGAGATGCTGTTTCCCTTTCAGGTCTGATGAAGCGAACAGCACTGCATCATCTGCAAAAAGTAGAATCCTAAAAGCCACCACAGCAGAGTAGACACTCTCTGCCTCTGTCTTAGATTATGAAAATTAATCGCACCCTGAGGGATGGAAGTTTGAGTCACATGCTAACTCACTCTCACACACACACACAGCGTCGCAAAGAGGTAGGACACACACACCTGTGGTTCGACGGAGCGGTGCATCGGCGGGGTCCGCGCCTGCTGGATGCCTCCGCTGCTGAAGGACTCGGAGCGGGGTGGCAGCGACGGGTCCGAGATCCGGTTGGAGACTTTGTGCTGCAACGCAGGAGAAGTCTGTCTGTTCAGCTTATAATGCTCCTCCACCTGATACACAAACACACACACACACAAGATCACAGTCACTCACAGCACGCAGTGTATTTCATTTATCGGTTTGATTTAAAATCTACAACAATGATTTGCCCTGCACTCTACCAGCACTATATGGAAGAAATCATTTCTGTTGTGCAGAACTAAATACACTTTTTACCATATTTTAAGCCTATTTACAACTCTATTTACTCCACCTTGCTTTTCATGTTCAAAATGATAAAATAGTTAAGTCAAAACAACATAAGTCGACATGTTTTGTAGACTGGTCTTGATGATTAATAACTTAAGATAACTTCCATAATGATTTTAGTCGAGAGCAAAGTTTCTGAGACATTTTATAGTCGTCAGTTTTCCAGATCATTGTTTGGTTTTGGCAAAAGACATCTAGACATCGAGGATGAACGTGGGAAAAATCTGTTTGAAAAACAACAACTTTTTAGACATGTAAGTTTCATATAGTTGTTATAAAATAAACATCAACTATTTTGATAATCAAATTAATTAATTTTTCATGCAGAAATGACAGAAGATGTTGTTTCCAGCCTCTCAAATGTGGAGATTTCCTGCTTTTATCTGTCTTATATCATATTAAACTGAATATCTTTGGTTTTTGGACTGACAAAACAAGACATTTTAAGAAATCAACTTGGATTTTTCACTATTTTCTGACATTTTATAGACCAAATGATTAATCAATTAATAGAAAATATTTGGCAGATTAAGATCCGAGTGAGTCTCTTCTAAAAACATACTTTTATGGGAAAGATTATCCTGATTTTATCTGAGCTGCCTGCTTATTTTATTAGTTTTTTATTTAATTTTTCTTTCTGTGAAGCACTTTGTACTATCGTTTTAATAAGTGCTCTTTAAATAAAGCTTATTGTTGTTATTGTTATATTGAAATGCTGTTGAAATGTAATGAAATATGTGATTTCAACAGATTTCAAGAGAGTATGATGTGATGCATTTTGTCTCATAATAATTCTACTTACTAGATGACGGCATAAACAAAACTGATTAAATATACAGCATTTACTTTGTGAAATATAGCCTCTGCTTTTTTTTATTTAAGTGTTCATTTTCATAATTTTAATTTTAAGGAAAGATAGATAGATTTCAACCATTTTTTCCCAGTTTAAATCAAGATATCTAAATGCAGCTAAATGCAATTATTCGTTTTTAAATAGAAAATAAATTGAATGAAAATAAATGAGAGGTTTTTTTTAATCAGGATTGGAGTCAAAGGATTCAATTAAAGTGCTACTGAGAGAGTTGAATAGTCTCAGTAGTTGGTCCTTTATAGCAAAGGTCTCCATGGTTACATGTGTTAAAGCTATTGACTGAGAGGTTCACAGTTCAGGTAGTTTCAGTTCATCTGTTTTTAGAGAGGAACATTGTGTCTGTGTGTGTGATGGAAATATCTCCTCCTCTGAAGCTTGGAGGGAAATCCTGGGAGGCTGAGATGAGGGTAGACCTCTCTGTACAGAGTGTGAGTTTCCATGTGTGGTGTGTCCAGAGGGACGGAGACGGATATAGATGCAGCTGCCCTACATCAGTCCACCAGCTGCCACCAGAGGGCAGGCCTGGAGATCTGCCCTAAATATGGGTGTCTACACTGGGGACGGGTGATCACATGTGACCCTGTGCTTGTCATAAAAAAAGAATAAATCTGTAAAAGAATAAGAACATAAATGTGGAAATGTAAAAAAACTAATGATAAAATATAAAATAATAATTACAAGTATTTTCACATTTATTAAATATAGATTTATTTATTTAAAATAGAGTAAATGTGTGAAGGAATTCACTTCTTACTCTGGGCAGGAAGGAAAAGTAAAGGGATAAAAATAAATAAACATCATATAAAATAAGTAAATAATATTAAAAAGAAAATATACAGAAAAAATTGAGCATTTAATTTGCTATTTTATATATACATATATAAATTAATAAATAATCAAATGTTTAATATTTTTAAACATATAAAAATAAATAAATATATATACATACATACATAAATAAATTAACTAATAAATGTGAAAGTAAATGAAAATGCTCATAATTCTTTTTTATATTTTGTTATTTGTCTTAATATTCCACATGTATTTATTCTTTTATTTAATCCTCTTTATATTTCCACATTTATTTTCTTATTCTTTTACAGATTTATTCTTTTTTTAGGGCACTCCTATGACTCCATACATTTTGGCCGGCAGAGTTCAAATGTGGAGCACTGACCTGCATTTGTCTGGTGTGACTTTACTTATGTTTAACACAACTCAAACTAAAAAAGATAACAACCTAGCAAGGACGCCTAAAAGTGTGTAAAGCTAAATAAAACTAATAAACACATAAAGAATAAATGAATGAAAAAGGAAACATGGAATTTAAGAGATTCTTGGTCAGTAAGTTATCATAAACAAAGCCTGTAAGATAAAGCAGAAGTTAGTTTGAGCTGTTGGAAGTTAGTACCAGTTATAGAAATATTATCCGACCACACCACAACATGCAACAACCAGGAAAATATTCTTAACTCTAAAAGAAATTATATTATAATTATGGTAATAAAACCACCAGATTGAGAGCGACGGCAGTAAAAGATGAGGAGGAATCCGACAACCCTGCAGATCAACCTGTATCCCCCAGACAGTGTCAGTAACCTGTAAAATGGATGGTTAAGGTTAAACACTGAGGCGATTTAGAGAAGATTAAACGTTAACATGCAAAGGAGGAACATGACAAAGGATTAAAAGAGAAGAAGAAGAATTGGGTGTTTATTTCCTACTGCAAAGTGAATTTCCTTTCCTGGAAATGCAATTAAAACGCTTCAAACGTAGCACTTAGGATCCCTAAAATATAAATAATCCACATTAACAGCTGCCGATATGAGCTGCCAGATATTTCATTTTTAAATTTGACTGTTCCAAGTGTTTGAGTTTTTCTTTTGTGACATTCTTGTCAACAGGTGGCGGTAATGCGCCCACAAACTCAGTAATGGTGTGTTCACACCAGGAGCAAAGCGAAGTCGATGCAAACGACGCAAATGGCGCGAATGACGCGACGTGAACACGCAAAATTTGCGTCATTCGTAGGAGTTGAACTATTTCAATTTGGCCGAGAAATTCACGTGACGCTGTGTCGCGAAAGCCTCTCAGCGTTGAGATTCTCCTCCTGTCGTCACGACGTCATGACGTTGTTGAATCAGGAAAAATGGAGGAAATAAATCTTGCATCTGTCTGTGGTCACTCAGAGCTACGATAGTACATCATATCATCATATCCGTACAGAGACCGGACCAAACTCTGTGTATAAACCACAGACTGTCTGTGGTAGAAACAACAACGTTGCTGCTGTATTTATGCCTGGATGACTTTGTGTTGATGGAGCAGCTGCATAGCCTGGCGCTGATCCATCCAAACTCCATTCAGAAAACAAGCATTTTAAAAGTTGTTTGCTTGTCGTCTTGCGGACAGACCTGACAAAGCATGAATTCAGACTTTTTACAAATCGTCATCATTATGTTGTTATTTCGGCATCCTTTTGATCTGTTTAATGCAATTACATCACAGCACAATCTGTTTATTTTGGGTTCATACCACAGTAGCGACGTGTAGCTTGCTAGATACAGTCAGTGCAATGGCGCTGTGTATGTGGGTGACGTTATGAATCCAGACACGAGTGCGTTTGGTTTTCTGA
The DNA here is from genome assembly GCF_043250625.1 of Sebastes fasciatus. NCBI lineage: Eukaryota > Metazoa > Chordata > Actinopteri > Perciformes > Sebastidae > Sebastes > Sebastes fasciatus. The sequence continues at coordinate 2,376,155 of NC_133815.1, read as the reverse complement.
CATATCTGGGACTTCCACAACATGTTCAAAGCAGCAACAGTGGTTACTTCTTCTATGGTTGATGGAGGAAATGGCGTAAAGAGAAGTTGTTGGTATCGATGGAGACAAGCTTCTTCTCCTTTCTGGCGCGTCTAGTGCGAATGAACACAAATGATACCGGCGGTCAAACTCGAAAGTTCGCTTCGCTCTTGGTGTGAACACAGCATAACGCATTAACTATGCAATAAAGTGTGTTAACATTGTCATTGTTGGCCTGCTGACGTTAGCTTTTAGCTCTATTAATGCCGCTGGCGTTGCTGTAGATTCTTGTTCAACTTTCGATAAGAGACGTCTGATATGATTCAGTGCTGTTATACAAGAGGTGGGAGTTGGTCTCTTAGTTTTGGAAGCGCTGACGTGCCGTCATCAGTCAAAGAGGAAGTTAATCAAAAGATCCCTGTGAGAAATAGTGAGATGAAGGAGTGTGAAATAAAAAAGTCCACATTATCATTTCTGCTGCCAGCCCAGAGTTAATGTGTGTGAGTCCACCTGGTTAGAGAAATCAAGAGAGTGTTGAGAGTGATTAAAGAGGCCGGTGGTTAGTAAGTCAGCCAGGAGACGGAGAGAGTAGAGGAGTAAAGAGTCTGTTCATCCTCCGACTGACCCGGCGGCCGGGGCTGCGGCCCCTGGAGTCGGGGCTCTTCCCGGAGCTCCTCCCAGAGCTCCTGCCAGGGCTCTTCCCGGAGCTCCTGCCGGGGCTCCTGCCGGGGCTCTTGCCGGGGCTGTTGCTGTGGTTCTGCTGGCGCGCCGCTGGATGATTCTCAGGGACACAGGTGACACGGATTCGAGGCACGTGGAGGCGATCCCTAGAAGGACTGTCATGGGCGGGGTAGGAAGGGGGGCGGCGGCGGCGGCGAGGTTTGTAACCGGGGAGCATGAGCAGGTTGCTGAGGTTGATGTCTCGCGTCTCCCTGAAGGAGTGGTATTTCTTGGGAGGGATACGAGGCGAGTTGCTCTGAGCTCGACGCATCACCTGGAGAGCAAGGTGAGTGTTTACAAGACAAGCAGGTAAATGAACACAGTCTGGGAGACGGAAGAGGGGCGTTCATGAGGGCCTCAGGTGATGCAACACGCCCCCCTAGCAGCCATATTGGAGGTTCACAGATCAGCTGACAACATAATTAACAAGACATAATTCACGTCAGCCTGTTTTTCACTATGAATAAGTCACACAAGAAGAATTTCACAGCACATAAATTATTGCCCCGTTGTTGCACCTAAAAAAAAGAATCAGAAAGCGGTTATTTCCTCTGCAGGTGAAGCAGAGTTTGACACCTGGAGGGCAGAAGACAACTTAAACAAACACAGTGTTAATCTCCAGGGAGCTCCGCTGGCCTTCAACCAGCCTCTTACACCAACTCATGAATGAAAACAGACCACTTTACAGCACACTCAGCTTTGTCATTGTGGCTGCACTGTTTGTACTCGAGCTGCTCTGTGGGTGTGTTCTTGTTCTCACATGCCAACCTGTCTGTTGTCTTTTGTTTGCAAAGGTTCACCTGAGTGTCTGAGCACACACATTTACATGTCGGCGGCGCTGCCTTTGATCCGCGACCGGTTTGAGTGTCCGCTCCTCGACAAAACAAACATGGAAAGTAATCAAATCCCAGAGGTTCAGCACTGCCTCCTGAGAGAAGAAAACGCTATTTCCTGTAAACCATTGACAGCATGCAAACTTTTTAATTTAATTTTATTTAATTTAATTTAATTTAATTTAATTTAATTTAATTTAATTATTTATTCATTTATTTATGTCTTTAAAAATGTAAACTGTGATTAAAAGACCATTATGTACATTTGTATCTTCATTTAAGATTCTTAATAATCCAGATGTTTTGGTTTTTATTCCCTATGCAAACCGTTTTATAAATAATTGCCTATATCTGTATTATAATTTACATATTAATATTTAAAAAAATATAAATCTGCATAAAAATCTCTAATTTTTGTCTGTAGTATTAAATCTTAATTATTTCTTAAAATATGCATGTTTAAACCTGTCCAATACAAATCAATTAAATCAATCAAACTGAATATTTTAGAAAAGTGTCAGGTGTCTTGATATGGAGGACAGAACTTGCCAAAATCAATGAATGACTCAATAAATGACTCGAAAAATAAATAAATAAAAATGTCATTAAATGTAGCAAAAATAATATTAAAAATAAATGTAATCATTAATTAATTGATAAAATGTGACATAAATTGATATTTCTGTTTTAATTTACTTCTTTATTTTGTATTAATTCCTTTATTTATTTACTCTTCTGTTTAATTGTCCCTTTTATTTATCTATGTATTTATTTTTAATAATTTTTATATGTATTTATAATTTTTTGCATTAATTTTTTATTTATTTAATAATGATAATTTATTTATTGAGTCATTTATTTATTTATTCATTTATTTATTTATTTTGGCAGGTTCTATCCACAATATATTGAAACCAGACACGCTGGGATCAAGAAAAATGACTCTTTATTATAATAAATAACAGTTTTTAGAACAATTAAGTTTGAAAAAGTGACGTTTCAGAAGTGTAAACTCTAAACTGTGTGTGTGCAGTGGTACCTCTTTGGCCCAGGCCGGCTTGTCGTTGGTGCCGGGCGCCTGGTCTTTGTAGTGGTACAGCTGCTTCTTGTCCTGCGGCGGCCGCGTCGGGTCCTGCTGCTGCTGCTGCTGCAGCGACACCAGGTACGCTCGCTCCTGCTGCAGCTGCCTCTGCAGCCGCTCGGCCTGCCGCTGCTCCTCGATCTGCTTCCTCTTGTACTCCTGCACGGCAAACACGACAGAAGGAAAAGAGGGGAGGTTAACGGGGGGGGGGGGGAACAACACTATAAATACCCGAACAAAAGAACACATGGAAAGTCTTGTTCCAAAATGACCTTTGGTATGAAAGTGCAGCATGTCTTAATCCAGCCATCTTAAGTCTACTTGTTAAGAATATTTGATAAATATTACTTAGTTAGGAAAATATTGCAGCTTTTTGCCTGCATCCTGTCCATTATTTACATTTATCAGGACACCTTCTCATGTACATTAAAGTTATTACATTCCTGTTTATAGACGGAGACTTTTTTTCCCAAACGCCACACATCTTCTGGAAAAGAAAACACAACATACAACAACGCTACCTCATGACAAGTAACCGTTCTCTCTTCCATTCTCCAGTAAACTTGCGGCGGCGACGCGCTTTGAGTTCAGGCTGGTGCACGCCAAGGGTAGAGTACAAGCAGGGAGGCAGGGAGGCATCTGATTGGTTCTTTCCAAGCGGACCGCGAGGCAGTGATTGGTAGACGTTTTTACAGGATTACAGCAGCTACAGATGACGGCTCTTCTCCGGCCCTTTTTCAGAGCTCATCAGTAATGAATAGCTGTCGGGGTTTAAAGACCGTTTCAACCAATATAACAAATAGTGTATACTGGAGAACATCGTCAACCCTGCCTTTAAGTCACGCCACTTCCTGTGCGGCGTAACTTAACCACAGCCTTTTCCTAATCATAACTAAGTTGTTTCCTGTGAAGACGGAAGTTTATTTTGAAAAGACTAGAGCGGAAATTGACGCTGGATATTCGTAGGAATAAGCACGAAAAATGAAGAATAACTGTTCGTAAGATATCATACGAACCGTTGCAATAACAAACGTGCTGACATGGAACCAGCGCTCAAGATTTCAGGGAAGTAGTTGTGCAGACCTGTCCCACGAAATAGGCTGTGTGTATGTGAGTGTGTGTGATGTTACCAGCAGTAAGGCCTGCTCCTGCAGGAGCTGCTGCTGCAGGATCTCCAGCTGCCTCTGTTCCTCCTCCAGCTGCCTACGGATATACTCCTAACCAACCAGCAACCCCGGTGAGCAGACGTGAGAGACGCAGCCAATCAGAGAGCCCCGAGGCAGACGAGAAGCAAAATCGGAGCCCAGGCAACCAGTGACATCAGCAGAAGAGCAGGAAACGGGAGAAAAAGGAAAAACGAAAGAGGAGGAAAGTAGATTTATTGAAGAGGTGTGAAAGTAGGGATTTAGGGATAAAGAGAGAGAAGCAGCGGGGGGTGTAATTAGTGGAGCAGTGAGACGTGCTGAATGTTGGAGGACTGAAATCAGCTGTGCAAGAGGTAGAAATGCCTGAAAAGTAGAGCATTAGGGGAGCGTTGCACTGCAGGAAAAGTTAACTATTAGTCATGCAGTCGTTAACAAAGCCTCCTGCCTCCTCAGTAGTATTATATATATATGGTGATTCTACACATCGTTCTCTCTTTAGAATTATAAGAACGCTGTACGGCTGCAACTAACAATAATTTAATTTAATAGTGAAAGATGTCCATACCTGTTTCTCTAAGGTGATGTCTTTAAATGTCTTGTTTTGTCCAAAACACAAAAGACATTCAGTTTAATATGATATAAAACAGAGAAAAGCTGAAAATATCCATATTTAAAGGTCCCATTATATGCCAATTTTCAGGTTCATACTTGTATTTTATGTTTCTACTAGAACAATGTATTGCTGTAATGTTAAAAAAAAAAAATGTTTTCCTCATATTGTCTGCCTGAATATACCTGTATTTACAATCTGTTTGAAACACTCCGTTTTAGCACATTTCAACGGAATTGCGTTGCTAGGCAACAGCTTGGGTCCATTTTTACTTCCTGTCAGCTGATGTCATTCACATACACTGCAACTGGAACTAAACTGGGACACATTTACAATGTTTATACATTTAAAACTGTGAAATGGTCTATATATTGTAGATTTGTGACATCACAAAGGGACAGAAATCCTGACTGCTTGTTTCAAAGGCACAGTTTACTGAATACAGGGTGTGTGTATTTCTCTGTGGATTGAACGTTTCGATACGTTCACAGTATTTATATAGCACTTAAACCTGCTTTATAATAAAAAAAAGAGACATAAAAATCGCAGTTTTTACAATATGGGACCTTTAAGAGGCTGAAATCGAAAATTAATCGATTATTAAAATAGCTGGTGTTGATGCACCAGTTACTTTAAAACTACTCTACACCTCACTGTATTTCATGATGTTAACAATTCATATAAAACTATAAGATCCTATTGTAATAAATGATTGCTTGGTCAGTTGTATATACCATTAATAATAACAATTTAGAAAAGGTTTTTAAAGGTGCAACGTGCAGCATTTTAACACACTGAGGTCACAGTTTTCCCTGGATCAGGTGAGCTACTATTGTCATGTTTTCATGGATTAAAGCAGAGTGATTATCTGTGGACGTTGGTCAGAAAAGAGATTTATCTACCACTTGTGTAAGTGTTTTTTTTTTCTGTTAACTTATTTGTTTATTTAATTTATTATTATTACTTTTTTCTTTGTATTAATATTATTATTATTTTTTTTACTTTTTTTACATTTGTTATTTTTTTATTATTATATTTTCGTTTTATTATTATTATTATTATTATTATTATTATTTTTTCTTTTTTTTTTCTTCTTAATTTTATTTCAATTTTGAATGCTGAAGTTGTTTTCCCTAGTGTACTTATTGTGTTCGTCTCTAAGCTAAACTTCTTAAAAAATTGGTTTACAAACTATTGTAACTGTAAATTGCATATACGAAAACAACCTCGAAAAAAGGGGAAAAATAAAGTATGAAAAAAAAAAGTAAGTGTTTGTTTTACATGGAGAGAAAGAAGAAACTGCTCATATGAAGGTGGGTGAAGTGCGAAGGTTACATCAGTGATCTGAATGGAGAAGCCCCGCCCCCTTCTGGATGATACCTGTGATGTAACGCTGGTCAGGTGTGGTCCTACCTGCTCTCTCTCTGCGTGCCTCCTCTCCTCCTCTCGGCGGAGCTGCTCCATCTCTTCGTACCTCCTCCTCTGCTCTCGCTCCTGCTGCTTCCTCATCTCTCGCTCCCGCCGCTGTTGCTGTAGGTGGAGAAGACGTGTGCGTGTGTGATTGAGGTGTGTTTCTCTGGTATTTGGATGAGCTGAGGTGCTAACATCACAGGTGTGGAAGGTATTTTGCATGGAAGACGAGTCGTTTTATAATCAAAGCTGAGATGTTTTTTTTCAAAGGTGGAAACAACCGCGGGCTAAATCTGTCGTTCTCATTTATCAGGTGTGATGTTGAGGTGCTTCACTGGTTTAGATGAACTCTCCATCTCCATCAGTTGCTCTATCTCAGGTGTCTTTTATCTTTCTAAATATCTTAAGGTTGATTTTGAAGGCACTTATTCCACAGACTGGGAGCTACCTGTTTACATTCATACATGGCTGCTCTGGGTGGGCGTTGTCTGAGCGCACCCTCGGAACTTAACACTACACATCTGCAGGATGCAATTAAGAGAAAAGAGAAAAAATATAAAACTATATCCATTAAGAAAAACTAAACTAAAACGATAGATATTCGATGGTTAAAAAAACTAATAAAAATAAAATAATAATGAACGTAAATTAATTTCCGTTTTAGTTTTTTAGCTCTAAATTATCACTACCGACAAAAAAGGAGACGGAATGAATTTCCGTCCATTCTCGTGATTTTGAACCACAGAAATTGAATCACATCGGACACAAAAGTAGCACGAAGATTAAACATTACGGCCATTCCTACACAGTTCTCCAACCATGTATTTTGTGTGTAGCTACATATTTCTTTGACATTATAGCTGGCCCTAATAAAAACAAACAAATTAAATATATAAAAACTTGACTTTTCTGAAAACTCAAAATAAACTAAAGTGAAATAAAAAAGTCAGAACTAAAATAAAATAAAAACTAATTGGCCATTTTTGGTCTTAATTGACTGAGATTTCTTTAGTCGACTCGTCGTTTTTTATGCTTTTTTCTTGCTGAATGACTTATTTCTAAGAAACTTACTGTATGAACACATCTCCCATAAACAACAGATTTAAAGTGGTGCTCTTGTGTGATTCTTTGTGATTCGATTAAATCAACTAATCGATTAGTCGACTAAGAATTTCTTTGGTTGACGGCCCTAGAAAATTCTAAACTATTACCTCCATGACAACAATGACGGAAAACTTCTGAAGAGAAACTAATAGAGATTGTCGTCATGATCTCAAAATAAATAATAACTTGAGTGTTTATTTTGTACAAAACTGGCAGGAAACATATTATTGTGTTAATCCTAATCTGCCTGCTGGTGCATACAGTATTTAATCCTTAAAAAGCAAGGATATCACGAGACTTAGAGCGCCATTACGCGCTAGTCCGTGATGAGATGCATTCCCACTTTCAAATAGTCAAATCCCAACTGTCTCCACCTTCAGAATCAGAATCAGAATCAGAATCAGAATGGTGTTTATTGCCAGGTGTAAGGGGTATACACGAGGAATTTTCTTTGGCTTTGTTGGTGCGAGGCAAACAGTATAATAACAAAGAATAGATAAACGTTAGAATAAAATAAGAATAAAAAATGTACAATTTACAAAATAAGCTATAAAATAAACATGGTATAAACAGATAGTGCAAATATTGTCGGTGTGCAAACAAAACAATCAGGTATCAGAGGGAGAGAGAGGGAGAGAGAGGGATACTGTAGGGGGTGGTATTGAGAGTGTATGAGAGAGGGGGAGAGTCAGTGTCGGGGCCGTAGTGTGTGTGTGAGGGGAAGACAGTCACAGGGGGGCGGATGGGCTGTTGGAGAGCCCCACTGCCATGGGGAAAAAACTGTTTTTGTGGCGTGAGGTTTTGGTCCTGATGGACCTTAACCTCCTGCCAGATGGTAAAGTCATCAACAGTATCAACATGTGGTCATGCATGTGTAGAAATTACACTTTTAAAAGCCTCGTTACGGGACTAGAAGACTTTTATTGTGAAGCATCTATTGGAAGTGCAGTCTTTTTCACAGAGACGAGCAAATGACTGTTATATTATATATTCTTTCTTAAAAGAATTGTGACTACTTCAAGATTTTTTTTAGCTTTCTTGTCAAGCAATCAGTTCAAGAAGAAAACTCTGCAGGCGGCAGGCTCTTAGTGGAGTTTAAAATACCTGAGAGTGAATTACAGTATTTTAAACAGTCTGTATGCAGGGTACCTTCTTCACCCAGAGTATTAATACTCATATAATGTAATAAATAAGAGACTAGAGGTTTACCTCCTCCAGCCGTCGCCGCTGCTCTTTCTGCTCCTCGATGCGTTTCTGTCTCTCGGCCAGTAGTTGGCGCTTGTGCTCCTCGTTCTGCTGCTGCTCCAGCTGCTGACGCCGGATCAGCTCCGACCGCTCCTTATTGGCCAGCTGGAGGCGCAGGAAGTCCCGCCTCAGGGTGGACTCGCCGGGGATGTTGATGATGGAACTAGAGGAGAACCAATCAGAGTATACAGTTGATGTTCTTTATTTGATTTATTAATAATGCACTGTATTAATAACATAAATCTAAATAAACTTATGGAGGTTTTTTTTATTAAATTCAAATGCAAAGTTTAATTTAAAAGATATTCCGTAAATTCAAAATGAAAAGAGCTAAAAGTGCATGTAGTAGTACAAGTAGTTGTATTATCAGCAGCAGTACAAGCAATAGTAGTACAACAGTAGTAGCAGTATCATTAGGTGCAGTGGAAGTAGCTGTGGCAGTAACAGTAGTACAAGTAGTAGTACTAGTGTCAGAACAAACTATGAGTAGTAGTGGTCGTACCTGGGCTCTCCGACGTCCCTCTCTTCATCCTCCTCTTCACTCCCACTGTACTCGTATTCTGTCTCATCTGTAGGAAACACACACACACACAGTTAACAGTTAACAGGTTACCATCCAGATGTTGTGACCCAGCTGGCCCTTCATGCAGCTGTGTGCAGCTGTGAGGTGAGTCGGTGGGGGGGTGCAGCCTCACCCCTCTCCCCCCTCCTCTTCTTGGTGCGGTCGATGTGGTCCTTGAGCTGGATGCGGACCTGCCTCTCGTTGGGGAGGTCCCTGATGAACGGGTGCTTGAGGAGCTGCTCGGTGCTCGGCCGCTGACTGTGGCTCTTCACCAGACAGCTGTCGATGAACGACTGGAACTTCTTCGACCTGGAAACACACAAATCAGTTAAATACAGGAATGATTTATGATTTTATAACATAAATCTGCATTTCCATTAAATCATAAATCTTAATATATGGAGGTTTTTTTTTATTTGAATGTGAAGTTTAATTAAAAACGTATTCAGCAAAGTTGATATTCAAAATGAAAAGAATAAGTGCATGTAGTTTAGTTGTACAAGTATTATCAGCAGCAGTATAAGTAGTAGTAGTACAACAGTAGTACTCAGTTGCAGCACTAACAGTAGTAGCAGTAGAAGTAGCTACGGCAGTAACAGTACTAGAAGTGCTAGTAGGAACCTAGTAGTAGTAGTAGTAGAACCAATAGTGGTAGCAGTTGAAGTAGTAGTAGTAGTCGTGGCAGTAGTAGCAGTAATAGTAGTGGTAGTAAATGTATCAGTAGCAACCAAATAGCAGTAGTATCAGTCACAGTACCAGTTGCAGTCACAGTAACAGAAGCAAAAGTAGTAGTATCAGTAGTAGTATTGTTAATGTCAGTACAGGCAGTAACAGTAGTAGTATTGTTAATGTCAGTACAGGCAGTAACAGTAGTAGTATTGTTAATGTCAGTACAGGCAGTAACAGTAGTAGTATTGTTAATGTCAGTACAGGCAGTAACAGTAGTAGTATTGTTAATGTCAGTACAGGCAGTAACAGTAGTAGTATTATTAGTGTCAGTAGCAGTAGTAACAGTAGTAGTATTATTAGTGTCAGTAGCAGTAGTAACAGTAGTAGTATTATTATAGGGAAATGTTAAAGTTGTGTTTATAACTTAAAGAGGAGGTAGAGTTTTCTAAACCTTTAGAGAAACACATTAACTGTTATTTGAAAATGAAAATATTAAATAATATCTAATTTATTTTTCATGATAAAAGTGCTGTGCAAAGATATTAAAAGATGGGCAGTGTAAATATAACATTTATTTTAATCTATTTGAGACAAAGATCTAAATCTTAAAAGGAAGACGCATGTACAACAAATATTTACAACAACATAATTAAAAGAATAATAAGATGCTAAATAACAATATATATAAAACAGAGCACAGAGCTATTAATTAACAGTAAATACAATAATGTGATTAAATGTTATTTAATGTGTATTGTCCTTATACATAGAGGAAATTACAACTTAAAGAAACTTCCAGTTAAAGGTAAACTTGCCATGTTAACCCCTTAAAGTGCACCTTTCCATAGTAATCAGATTACTGCTGGATGTGTCGGATACTGAAGGCCAGAGGAGCCACAGCGAGCTGCTGAGGAAGAATCTGTATCTGAGTGTTTTAGCACAAAGTGACTCACCACTTCTTAGACTTGAGTCTGGGGGCAGGATTTCTGGGGATGAGGAAGAGCGCTCTCATTGGATGCATGTCGCACAGAGCTGAGGACGAAGAGGAGGAGGAGAGAGATAAGGGAAAGGAAATAGAGGGGGAGAAAGAGGACAAAAGGACAGGAGACGAGATGAGACAAGAGGAAATGAAAGGAGAGAAAAGGATAGGATAGGAGATAAACAGGCAGGAGATGGGACAGGAGGAAAGGAAAGGACAGAAGAGGATAGGAGACAAGGCAAGAAGAAAGGAAACAAAAGGGCAAGAGACGAGAGGAGATGAGACAATGGAAAGGAAAAAAGAGAAAAGGATAGGATAAAGGAGAAATAGGCAGGAGATAGGACAAGAGGAAAGGAAAGGGAAGAATAGGAAAGGACAAATGAGGATAGGAGACAAAGCAAGAAGAGAAGAAACAAAAAGAGACAAGTTGGAACAATAGGAAAGGAAAGGAGAGAAAAGGATAGGAGACAAACAGTTAGGAGATGGGACGAGGGGAAAGGAAAGGGGGTAGGAAAGGAAAGGACAGAAGAGGAGAGGAGACAGGACAATAAGAAAGGAAAGCAAACAAATAGGCAGGAAATGAGACATCAGAAAAAAGGATGATAGGAAAGGACAGAAGAGGATAGGAGACAGGACAAGAGTGAAGGAAATAAAACGGCAAGAGATGAGAGGAAAGGAAAGGACAGAAAAGGAGAGGAAAAAAGGAAAGGAAACAAACAAGCAGGAGATGAGACAAGAGGAGATGAGATAAGGAAAGAAGAGGAGAGAGGACGGAAGGGAAGGAAATAGGAAAGGAAACCAAAGGACATTAGAAGAGAGGAGAAGAGACAGGAAGAAAAAAGGAAATAAAGGAAAGGGAGCAAGAGGAGATGAGAAAAGGGAAGGAAAGGACAGAAGAGGAGATGATGAGACAAGGTAAGAAGAGAAGAGGAGAAGGAAATAAAAGGACAGGAGATGAGATGATAAAGGGAACAGGAAAGAACAAAACAAAAGGAAATGAATGAGAGGAGATGATACAAGAGGAAAGGAAAGGAAAGGACAGAAGAGGAGAGGAGACGAAAGAGATGAGAGGAAAGAAAACGGAAACAGAGTTTAGATTTAGACTTTTTAACCAGGAGACAAACTGTCCTCTGTGTCCACTCTGTAATGAGTCGAATGTTTCACACTTACGTGGTGCTCCCTCTGCCATCTCTATAGCTGTGATACCGAGCGACCACAGATCACTCTGCAGAGACGGAGACGGAGAGAGAGAGACGGAGACAGAAAGACAGAGAGAGAGAAAAGTGAAAACTTTCACATCCTAAAAACCTGTTACCGACTTCACACATCATGTTTTAGGTCCACTGGTTCCTGTTAAGTGATAAAAATACAGAAACTACCCACCTCTTTTAAAGGTCAGCTGGTGTTCACGGCTATACGAGGCTTTTTGACTCTGATTGATGAGGAATTGATCTTTGGGAGCTCTACAAACTGTATTTTTTCGCAGATGCTTACTATTTTCCTCAGATTTTAGATTTCCTTGCACGGTGTGTAAAATGACAAATGACTGTATTGTTGCCTGAAAATTCCCCATTAAGGCCAGCTGTAACAGCATGTGACTAAAGGAGGACAGAAATATCTGAAGGGAACAATTAAACCTATATTTATTTATTTAAATATGTGTGATATTAACATGAAATCAAATGACTGAGAGTGATGCATATCAATTAGGGCTGTCAATCGCTTAAAATATTTAATCGCACTTTAATTGTCATGTTTAATCACAAATTAAACACATTTTTATCTGTTCAAAATGAACCTTAAAGGGAGATTTGTCAAGTATTTAATACTCTTATCAACATGGGAGAGGACAAATATGCTGCTTTATGCAAATGTATGTATATTTTTACAACATTAACACAAATCAATGACAGATATTGTCCAGAAACCCTCACAGGTACTGCATTTAGCATAAAACAATATGCTCACATCATAACATGGCAAACTGCAGCCCAACAGGCAACAACAGCTGTCAGTGTGTCAGTGTGCTGACTTGACTATGACTTGCCCCAAACTGCATGTGATTATCATAAAGTGGGCATGTGTGTAAAGGGGAGACTCGTGGGTACCCATAGAACCCATTTACATTCACACATCTGGAGGTCAGAGGTCAAGGGACCCCTTTGGAAATGGACATGACAGTTTTTCCTCACCAAGCGTTATTTAACCTCCTTCATGACAAGCTAATATGACATGGTTGGTACCGATGGATTCTTTAGGTTTCACTCTAGCTTTAAAACTGAGTACGCTACAACCTAAAAATCATAGGATGCGTTAAAGAAATTAGCGTTATTATCTCGTTAACTTTGACAGCCCTGATTGATTAATATTTTGTATTAATAATCTGAATCTACAAAGTAACTACAAATAAGTGGAGTAGAAAGTACAATATTTGCCTCCAACATGTCTGGTCTATATGCAGTATAGATACAATACTGTATGAAATGGACATAAGCAGCATGTAGATTCACACACATACACATCAGGTTTACCTTGAAGTCATATGTGGCGTCGGGGTTCTCGTCGCAGGCGATGACCTCTGGGGCCATCCAGTACGGCGTCCCGATAAACGTGTTCCTCCGTCCCACCGTACGATCCAGCTGAGCGCTCACGCCAAAGTCCACTGCGAACACACAGAATGAAAGGCTTGAATAGAGTTCTACAGGGGATGACGTGTTTTAGTAGACCAAACAGGAAGTTAGCATCGCCCCGGTTCCCTCTGCACAAATGGAATAGTTTACAAGAGCGCGAGAAGGTGGACTTTGTGAGTAGATGAGTTTCCGTGTTCGGCTTCTTAGTCTTCTTATATAACTTCTATAGTCTCCTTTAGCCACTTGTTAGCAACCGTCTTTTTTAAGACACATAAAGGCTTCAGAATTCATTAGTGGGATATTTATTAAAGTATTTTATGTCGTAGAACAAAACGTTAAAATCTAACCTAAAAACAGTTAAAAAAAATCCATTGACTTCGAGACGAGGAAACCCGAAGTGCCAAAATGCTAACTCATTTCTGGGTTTATTATAAGAAATATTATTATAAATGAATGTACCGCTCCCTTCCTTTGTAAAAACATAGCTGCGTACAGTTTGCTCAGCGCCAACAGACAGGTTGCAAGATGACACAGGGTGTGTTAGGGTGTGTTAGTGTGTGTATGTGTGTGTGCGCCCTCTCACCTAGTTTAACTTCCGCGTTCTCCGTCAGCAACACGTTCTGGCCCTTGATATCTCTGTGGATGACCTTGTGCTGGTGGAGGTGGGTCAGACCCTGGAGACAGAGAAGACAATTACTACTACTTCCTGTTAGACAGACCTCAAGATGATGGAAGAGATGTCTTTGCTGCCTTCCTTTCATCAGCAGAACATTCACTGTCTGACTGCACTGTGAGCTTCCTGTCTTGAGTTTATAGTTTGGATTTTATCTACTCTTTGAGGCCAAAACAATTGACCCATTCAAGTCCTGAAGCCCGATGAAGCACTCTTCTGTCAACCAGTCAATCCTAAAATTAAATATGGAGCCTAATCGCAGATCAAATGTACATTGAAGGGTCTTAAACATACAGTCTGATGCTGCAAATGGAGCTGCTGAGATGCAAGAAACATTTCAGACTTGATCTGACAATAAAGTAATATCATCATCATGATTATCATCTACTGTTTTTTTACAGAAACAGAAAATATTAGCATAAAGGTACGGTCACACATGCGCGAAATTCACATTTGCCTCCCGTTCACTTCCATTCTATGCGAGAAAAACATTGGCTTCCAGTGACGAAGCAGAGTCGCATCTTCAAATTCATGTGAGGTTCAACTTTAGTGAACTTTCAGGCGATGGTCACTCATAATAAGGAATTCCTCAGGGAACCTTTTGGGGTTCTCTTACGTTTGCAGTTGTTTCCCACCAAAAGAGTTCCACCAAACATTAACTCTTTTAAAGATAACACCTACAGAAGATGTTTTCAATACCCCCAGGTGTATGAATACTACTAGATATTACTGATAACATTCATGTCATTTGTTTAATATGATCTACATGTAACAGTAACAATGATAAAGGTTAACTCTACAGGATCGAGGATCGTTTCTTCTAAGATCCAATAGGTTCTGATAGAAGAATCAATACGACGACTCACCTATATATCCCTCTATGGTTCCTTTAATGTCCTCATCCTGAGCTTTTTATGAAAACTACAGGAGATAAATTGCATTTCGAGCAACTTGGGTCGCTGCAGCAGAAAATAAAATACTGAGGAGTTCCTCAGGGAACCATCTGAGGTCCCCTTATGTTAGCAATCATTTTCCCACCAAACATTTACTTTCTTAAGGTAAGAACCTTCACAACATGTTGTTTTCATGCTGACACATAACTGGCTGTGATGTTCATTTTAATGTCAGTTCTCACCCTGAGGATCTCTCTGCAGACGTAGGCGATCCACTCCTCCTTCAGAGTGTTCCCTTTGGTGTTTTTGATCAGATCCGTAATCGAGCCGGCCCCGCAGAACTCCATCACCAGCTACAAACACACACAAACAATGTTACTGTACAGATGTTTACATCTACACATACTTTACCTTATTGATCACCATTTTCTAAATCCTGCCTTCAGTTTTTAGATTGTTTTTGACCCTTCTAAACAGTTGTTAGTTTCCGTTTTTTTCAGTATGCTTCTGAAATCAACCTGCAGAGTTTTTAAACTTGCTTTAGATCCATCACAACGAACTATGACAAATCGATTTGTTGATTGTAGACACTTGTACAGCCGACGTCATCAAAAATATGCACACGCAGGTTGGCAACGGTAGTGGCGTTTTGCCCCAGACGAGTTAGCAAATCAAAACTGTTGTCAGCATCAAAATGTCTGGTTGTTGCGTGTTCGGTCGTCAGAATCAGCGGACTCGAAGTTTTACAGAATTCCGACAGGATCACGTCCGTTTCAGAGCAACAGGTGGTTTCGGTTTAACGAGTGGCCGTGTTAACTGGTGACTTTCAGCCAAATGTGCCTGTGGTTGCTCGTAGTAACTTACGTAAATGGTCAGCGTAGATAATAAACACAGATGAGTGTGTATTTAAAATTGGTTGAAGGCTTTTACGAGGACACCTGCATGTTCTCTTCGTGTTTTCAACAGCTGCCGTCGAGCACTGCGAGTAACCACGGCGCATTCAGCTGAAAGAGTCGCCAGTTAACACGGGCACTCGTTAAACCGAAACACCGGTGGCGTCTATGGCTGCAAGATATTAAACGTGTTGACTACCACTGGGCTGAGGACACGATCAAAGATGCTCATGTTTGTAGCGTCGATTTTAAAACTCAGTGAACTCAAAACTCTGAGTCTGTGTCATGGTATATGACGTTATGTACACGACCACAGATAACATAGTTGTAAGCAGACTACTTCATTACTATGAGCGAATTATTTAAATATTTATAGGAGTGATTCTGTCCCAAAGCTTTTTGATTCATACACAGTAAGCGGTTGATCACTCTAACCGTGATCACTAGAAGAGTTTCCACTGTAGAGATGTTCTGATACCATTTCTTCTTTCCCGATACCGATACCGAAATGAGAAAGAAGCGAGATGGCTCACTCCTTTTCTACTTCCATCATCAGCACCGGAAAAAACAATCAGATTGGTGCATTGCCGATAGGCATTTCCGACTGCGACCAACAGTAGCCATTCTCCTAACATGTGAAGATGTGTCGTGAAGATGAAGATGTGATGTCGTGGTGAAGCAAACATGGGGCGTTACGTTGCTCTTTAAGTTCCAGACACACGTGAGCCGTACGTACCCAGAGCTGGTCGTCCATCCCAGGAGGGTTCTTCTTGACGAAGGCTCCATAGTAGGTTGCGATGTTCCTGTGGTGGCTGTACTTCTTTAACATGTTGATCTCTGCTTTAATCTCCTCCTCCTCATCCTAAAACACACACACACACACACACAACACACACACAACACACACACACAACACAACGTTAACACAAAAAGTCTGTGTTTACTGAAATGTAAAGATATTAGATTCCTGGAGAGGAAATGAGATTAAAGAAGAAAACCCCTCCAGCAGAGTCTAGTGAGGACAAACTGCTGCCCTCAAAGCAGGAACTCAATCCCGAGGTATGTTTGGGCATGTACAGATTTAATACAACGCTGTGTGTGTGTGTGTGTGTGTGTGTGTGTGTGTGTTACTTACTCCTGTGACGTCCATGACCTTGATGGCAGCAAGCTGCCCTGTTTTGACATGGCGACCCTGAAAGACACAGAGAAAAAGGACATAAGAAATAAGAAAGATGCTCATTAGCATAAAACAAAACAATTCAATCATTAAATATGTGTGTTTGTGTGAGAGAGTGTGTCGGTTGTCAGTCGCATTTTGCACTTTTAATATCTAAAAAGCTAATATTCAAAGGCTGACAGGAGACTTTAATCATTGTTTGTCAGATTGCATTATCACCTTTATAAAATGCATCCATTAATTTGCTGAGATACTAAATAAAGAAGTGCTGATTTCTCCCCAGAGATTCACTCCAGTGAAATAAAATCTTTCTTCACACGTAAAGAGACACTTTTTTATCTGTTCAAAATGTACCTTAAATCGAGATTTGTCAAGTATTTAATCCTCTTATCAACATGGGAGTGGACAAATATTCTGCTTTATGCAAATGTATGTATATATTTATTATTGTAAATCAATTAACAACACAAAACAATGACAGATATTGATCCAGAAACCCTCACAGGTACTGCATTTAGCATAAAACAATATGCTGAGATCATAACATGGCAAACTGCAGCCCAACAGGCAACAACAGCTGTCAGTGTGTCAGTGTGCTGACTTGACTATGACTTGCCCCAAACTGCATGTGATTATCATAAAGTGGGCATGTCTGTAAAGAGGAGACTCGTGGGTACCCATAGAACCCATTTACATTCACACATCTGGAGGTCAGAGGTCAAGGGAGCCCTTTGAAAATGACAGTTGACAGTTTTTCCTCGCCAAAATTTTGCGTTATTTAGTTTCGGGACAAGTTAGTATGACATGGTTGGTACCGATGGATTCTTAAGGTTTTTCTAGTTTTATATGATAACAGTATTTTCACTCCAGCTTTGAAACTGAGCCGCTACAACCTAAAAATTGCAAGTTGATGTGTTAAAGAAATTAGTGTCGTTAAAACTAACCAGCGTTAACTTTGACATCCCTAATTTTTAGAGGTCTGAAATGATAAAAACATCCAGAATTTTACATGAAAAAAGCAACTTTTTCTTCTTCTTTCTTAAGTTGCAACCCTTCAGATTCATCTCGTGGCCTCTTGGAGGGGTCCCGACCCCTATGTTGGGAACCACTGGAGGATGAAAGTGTCTCACTGAGTCTCCTCCTCCAAAACTAAAGTCTGTATCACAGCTGTTAAAGCGAGAAAGTGGAAATTTATCCACCTCGCCAACACCACCACCAGCCCACCACCCCATCACACACACACACACACACACACACGCACACACACGCACACACACACACAACGTCTCCTCGTGGTAACCTAGCAACAGGCCTGGCAGGTTGTTTAGTGAGGGCAACGAATGGGGGGGTTGGAAGAGGCAAAGTGATGGCAGTGTGTGTGTGTGTGTGTGTGTGTGTGTGTGTGTGTGTGTGTGTGTGTGTGTGTGTGTGTGTGTGTGTGTGTATGTGTGTGTTAGGAGGCCATGATATTTCACACTCTGGGTCACTTTCGCATGTGAGTTGCTCAGATTCTCACACACACACACACACACACACACACACACACACACACACACACACACACACACACAGCGTCTTGGTTACTCAGTGTTGCATCAGACACTGAATGTATCTGACAGGCCGAAACCACCTCCGAGTACGGAAAGTCTCTTGTTCTCTTTTTCACATCTTTCTGTCTGCCTCTCTTTGTGTGTCTCTCATCTTTGTTTTCCTGTTTTATATCACTGACTCCCTCTCTTTCTTTCTTTCTTTCTCTCTCTCTCTCTTTCCCTCTCTCTCTCAGTCATGTTGCAGCAGCAGCAGCTATACTGAAGTGTGAGGCGACTATCAATCCAAAGCTTGATATATGCTCGCTGGTGTCTCTCACTCTGCATTTATACCGATTTTATATGTTTTGCGATTCCATATTACGGTTTATTGCGATGTATGTTAACTTCTTTAACACTAGACCATGGGGAAAAAGTTGAATCATTCACTTCTACGGACTTTTACTTTGGAAAATATCTAAATGAATCCAGTAAAACTGTTTGATTTTCAGCATGTATGTAGTCAGAGATGTCAAATATATCAGTTATTGTCAGGTATTATTCATTACGTTTTTTTCCAGCAACCCAAAAATTAAAGATTTCCCTCATAAATTAGTGGTATTTTCTTTTTGGTGGTATCAATCGTATTTCCATATACACCGATCAGCCATAACATTATGACAGCGTGGGCACGCTGACCGGTCTGCGGCTACGCAGCCCCATACGCAACAAACTGCGATGCACTGTGTGTTCTGACACCTTTCTATCAGAACCAGCATTAACCTTTACAGCAGTTTGAGCTCCAGTAGCTCTTCTATTGGATCGGACAACACGGGCCAGCCTTCGCTCCTCACGTGCATCAATGATAATTGCTGATCAGTGTATGTATTTTGTATTTACAGTTCCCTTTGTTAACGCCTTATTTTGGAAACCGGACGTAGTCTAACGTGTCTACTTCCTCTAACTTCACCAAGGTGGTCTCTAGCTCTCCCGTCAGCTCCGTTCTCTTTATCCATCCATGGTCAGCTCCATCGGGGCCGTGTCAATGCATTTAACACAAATGTCAGTATATGGGTGCTCTACAGTCGTAGCGTCGGCCCATTTGACCACGGAGATGAGAGCGACGGCCGGCTCGACCGCCACATTACCGCCATACGATAACGTTTCCTGTCTGTGACAGAGTTAGCATGCAGCTTTATCCGTGATGTCTAGCTGTGCTTTTCCTGTCAATGTGTGAAACCCAAAGTGTTTCCATCCGTTACTGGATGTGTAGTGTTTACCACGCTGGATTTAACATGTGAGGGTGCAGGTCGTATCCACGACGACCCTCCGACGTTTTATACTTTTTTTATTTCGGCTCGCTGAGGTTTGTTTTGGTTGATGGATACGGAACCGATATGGCGTCACGTTACTCAGACTACAACAATAAAAGTGGTAACTTCCTTCTACCTCCACAAAGACTCAAATGAAGCAATATATCGATTCTGGCATTAAAAAATCAATTTCAAAATTGTAAAAAAGAAAATCGCGATACATAACTGAATCGATTTTTTTCCCACCAGCTTAGTAGGAATATTGTGTTTTTTGCATGTGAACGTATTCACTGTCAAGGTGATGAGTAGAATCATTGGTGAGTAGCAGCCTTCTGTCAGAGACTGAAGCAAGCTGTAGAATATAGATATTTACTGACTAAGCTGTTTCCAGAGCTCACTGACTGATCGAGATAAAAACCAGGACCAGGTCTGCTCCAGATTTGTGGGGATTCTGGGATTTACTCAGCAAAGTTATCACCCAGATAACTCTTCTTCTTGGACCTGAGGTTAAGTGTGACTGTGCCTGCAGGACGAACGGCAGCGATCCGCGGCGATGAAGCAATAAAAAGAGGAGGCAGATAAAACGGCAGAGATGAGAGGAAGGAGATAGCGTCTCGGGGAGGCTCTTTGTTTCGCTATCTCTCTTTTTCCTCCGACACTGACGGACCGGACAAACAATCTCCTAAAGGTGACACCGAGCTCCCGGTGAGTGAGAGATTATGGCAGAATCGAGATGGCATGAGGAAGCTGTTTTAAAACCTGAATCCACACACACACATGCAGGGAGGGAGGGGGGAGATAAAGATAGCGACAGAGCGAGAACAGAGGGAGGTGGCAGGTGAGGAGGAGGATGGCAGAATAGGGCTGAATATCCTTTTGAGGCAGCCTGAGGCGTAAAAACACACCTCAGGTCCCGCGTTCAGACAAGCCTCACATTCTTCACCTGAACACAAGCCTCAACACATGAAGACAGAAACAGAAGGCTGAGTTTATATCCCGGTGCTGTAACAATAGAAGTAAACGGAAACCAGTGTCAGTTGTTATTGATATTTCATTGTGATGGGGATGCATGCTGCACCAATTTAGTCAAATGTTAGAGAAACATTTAACTTTCTTCTCCTCTATATGCTGATTTCTAGCATGGATAAACATTTTAGCTGCATAATTATTAACTCAGCGAGTAAAACATGCCCTGAGCTGCTTAATATACCACATTTTTTAATTGGTATTGTGATTTTTCTTCTTTTTTTTTTGCAGTAAACACAAGAGTTGAATACCAGGAATTTGTGCAAAAATGTGCTCCCTTTTTCCAGGTAAAATACGACAGGATGTCTGTCATGTGTCGGCTTGTGTGGCTGCATGTTGTGTTGTGCTTAAGATACTGTATGTACTGAAACAAAACCTCATAATGCTTCCACGCAACTCTCTCTCTTGAAGCCAAATCCTTGAGTCCAGTGTTGAAACGTCATTATTATAGAGATACAGCTGTTTGCTGCTAAAATGGCACCGAACAGTTCAGCTGTGTTCATGTCACAGAGAAGTTATCGTAATTATCAGTTTCTGACTTTGTAAATAGCGCTCGTGTCAATATCCAGAGTGTAATTACAACTGGGAAACTCCGATATGTCCCGACTATATGGAGTTCCCTGAAAACCAAACAAACATGGACAGAAAAAATCTGTTGTTCGAGATAATTAAGACCAAATTTAGTTCAAACTCTATGATCATAAAACTGTCTTCAGTTGTCCGAGGACATGAGCCCTCCCATCTCTAACTATCTATTGCAGATGTCTTGAACGGGGCATGCATGTGAACGAATCAGAGTGCAAAGTCTTGAAGAAAACTGCAGATGGATCAACAAATAGTTTAATTAGCCTCCATTATTCCCAAACCAGAGAGCAGAGCGGCATTCAACAGCTGGAGTATTAAACGGAATTCAGAGTATTTCTATTGCCTCTCAACTAGGGATGCTCATTTTGAAAAATTTTCTAAACCGATAATTGACCCTCGTTAACCGATATTAACCGTTAAAGGACAATATTTGTGCCTCGCATGCAGCGGTGCACCAGCTGCAGGAGCACAACAGATGTTCGTTGACGGGAGTGCCCAGTTCTGTGCAGTTTTGTGTTTAAAATCAAACTTTGATTGCAGTAATAAAAACCAGGTTTCCTAGTAAAAGAGTGAGATACTATTATTTATTCCCAAGGCTTATTGAAGAGGTTGGGACACGTTCTTGAGCTACGGGGTGAGACACATGCGCAGTGTAACTGGAGTGCAGACTAGACTTTACTGCACATGTGATGATGGCGCGTGACATCTCCTCTTTTCACCCTCCTTCATTAAAAAAACATTGAACCCTAGTAAACAAAAGGCTGTGACGTCAGAACATCAGAAATACACTTGACTCAGACCTGTTTTCAAAGAGCGAGTGAATTTGCATGCCGAGCTAAAACCATCTAAAACGTCTGTATATACGTCACGCGTTTGCATCAGACTCCGGATAAAAGCCTTCCAGCTGCCAGGAATGTGATGGAAAAGAGACATGAATGAGGAAGGAGGCGTCGCTGGAGGGCTTTTAAACCAGATCTGTGCTTCACAAGTCAACAACGCCGTAATGCCTCCAGCGCAGGGATCAGTTTAGAGTTCAGATCTGACAAATGAAAACTAGATGAACGTGTTAAAGTTATCATGTCTGCATTCTGCCAGCACACATTGGCATGAATCTGATCTTACTAAAACCATCCTAATGTCCAAAAAGAGACATAAAACGGTGAATGGAACCCAGTGAGTGAATTAAAAACTAACTGTGATTAACAGTGACACCAGTACAACGGGACAGAATGAGACTTAAAGCTTGCAGGTTGCAGGAGCTTCTCTGAGTTTCAATCAATACAACAAATTGAATAAACTCCACTTTGTAAACGCTGATTCGCTGATTAATCAAATCCAGGAAGAACCTCTCAGCCAGCTGACGCTGCCTCCTCGTCGGTTTAAAGCTTGTATCGGAGTTTTTACACACCTGAAATATGAGGAGGTCCAATAAAACAGTGTGATTAAAAAGTCACAGGTTTGATTCCCCGGAGCTACAAACATGCTGCTCAGCCTGAAATGATCTCTGATAACAGCAGCAGCTAAATGCATGGATGGATAACCTAACAGGCCAACTACCACAGAGACACGCAAAACAACCAAAAAGAGACACAAAACTTCTACAAGGAGATGCAAACTGACCAAAAAGAGACGTAAAACAACCAAAGAGATGCCCAATAACATTAAAGAGATGCAAAACAGCTAAAAAGAGATGCAAAACAACTACATAGAGATGCAACACAACTACATAGAGACGCAAAATGTCTACAAAGAGATGCAAAATGACTAAAAAGAGATGCAACACAACTACAAAGACACGCAAAACGACTACAAAGAGATGCAGAATGACCAAAAAGAGATGCAAAACTACCACAGAGACAGGCAAAACAACCAAAACGAGACACAAAATGACCAAAAAGAGACACAAAACTTCTACAAGGAGCTGCAAAATGACCAAAAAGAGACGTAAAACAACCAAAGAGATGCACGATGACAATAAAGAGATGAAAAACGACTCCAAAGAGATGCAAAACGACTAATAAGAGACGGAAAACATCTACAAAGAGATGCAAAATGTCTACAAAGAAATGCCAAACAACCAAAACTAAGTCTCTTTCTCTGTGTGGCTCTTGTTCTTCTGTAGGACGGCTGAGGGGCCCTCTAACGTCTGTGCCCAGGAGCCCATCGTCTATAATCCATCCATAACCGCCTGCAGTAAAATGTATTTTAAATGTTTTAACACTCTCAGGATCTGACAGTCTTCCACCATCATATCTTATATTCCTTTCCTAACGTTCGCTCTCGATCTGTAGCTGTGAAAGATTACTAAACCTGGGAGGCGTCAGCGGCCCCCGAGGGGAGAAAGAAACCGATTCGGAGGCAGCAGGAGAACGTTGAATGATGAATGAAAACGATCCCGCTCCGGGTCGAGAAATGTCAGAGTCAGAGCTGAGCACTTGACCTTCACATTCATACATTTCAGAAGAAAATATTGGCTAATACTTTTATATTACGACACCAGCAGCTTCATGTGAAAATTTCCTCAGAAGCAACTGACGTGTCGCTGCAATTTCTGATTAAGTTTCCTGGAAAAAAATGATGTAATTTGGCACTAATTATAGAGAAAATGGAGACATTTGTAGCTGAGCCGAGAGAGTCTTCCACTGAGTGCACGGATGAGTCACCATCCACTGACTCCAGATTATCTATGCATATATTTATAATTATTACAGAGTTTTTTAATCCTTTGCACTGGTATATGTTTGTTATATTTAGTGTTACCAGTAGATGTTTGACCACATGTCTACAGTACGTTTGTTTCCACTTTAGGTGCATTACATTCCTGTCAGTCCTGGTTCAGGTGTGTTTTGTTTTCTCTGCAGGTATTTTAATGACTGCAGAGCACTTTCTCTCTCACAGCTGATTAATAAGCAAACTAAGATCAAACAGCTTCTCTGCTCTTTGATGAAATACAAAATTAGTCAAATCTATTGACGCTTATTATCGATACACAACTGGAGTGTTTTTATTGATATTTCAGGTATTAATCTGCCCCGCTCCTACAGCGTCTTTTACGAGGCGATATTTCTCTCAGTGAGTGTTATTATTTTAGGTCTTAATTTACCCACCATGCTCTTGTGATCGACCGGTTTGTTCTATCAATCATTCCGCCCAAAAGGAGGCGTCGCCTGGTTGAAGCAGCGGATCGATAGCGAACATCCAGCAGACAGAACCAGAACGTGTCGAGGAGCTGCTGCGTGTCTCGTTGTGTAGCAGCAGCAGACATGTGTGAGTGTGTTAATTGCTTTCAAAGTGAGAGAACACACACACACACACACACACACACACACACACACACACACACACACAGCCTCTTTGCTGTGTTACAGTCTGCGTGGGCTTCTTCCGCTGCCCGACAAAGAGGAAGGTCAGTAGTAACTTCAGGTTTGGTCAAAAATGTGTGTGATGAGTTCCACGATGCAGAAACACGGACGGAGTCTGATGATAAAAATGGAATCAGATGTGAAAAGCGGATATCGTGGAATTTGCCAAAATGTGGATGCAGTTTATGAAAATCAGAGTTTCCCCTGCCATTATGAGCAGTTTTATGACAGCAACTAAGCTGATCGAACAGAAAAAAACTATGCCTTAATGTTTTGGTTTCATTTACGGGCCTCGCTTCTCTGCTCTGTGTTTCACCGTGAGCGAGCTCAGCTGCCGCTCACACACATGCACGCACACATTCATGTCGTAGAAGTCCTCTCAGACGACCAGCGTAGCTCACACTACACGACTTCAGCCCTGATTTTCCACTCGGCAACAGTTTTTGGAGCTTCCTGACAAAAGCCCCAGATCAGAGGTTCATTTGGCGTTGGCTCGGAGCTCGCTGTTTATGGCGAGCCGCTTTAACATTTAATAGGATATTCATTAGAGATATCTATAACGTCAAAACTCTAATTCAAGATATCCCTAATTCTATGTAGGCAAAACTCTAATGTTAGATATCCATAATTACATTTTGACTCGTACGATTCAAACTACTTCTGCCATTCATGTGTACGAAGTTTCTCATTACAGATATCTACAATTCAGTCACAGATATCCGCAATTAAATTATGACTAGTCAGAATTCCAGTTCAAGATATCTTTAATCCCCGACAACTGAGGATATCCACATTATCCTTTTAAGGTATCTAAAATAAAATTTTGACTGCATGAGCAATGTCATGCACAACTATTGTGACTATAGTCATATGACGTTTGAGATATCTGTAACTGTTATTTAGGATAGTCAGAAGATCTCTAACTGTCGTTTTGACTAGTCACAGTGACGTTATAGATATCCGGAATAAGAATTCTGACTAGTCACAACGTAATTACAACTAGTCAAAATGTAATTGTAGATATCTCTAATGTTAATTCCAGATAGTCAAGCTTAGCTATTAAATGTTAAATTGGCTTGCCATAGAGACCTGAGGGAGTGGTCACCTGTTAGTCATCCACAAACCTGAGGAACTCAACACTAACAGCTACATTTAGAGCACTTTCTGTTTTAAAGCTGTATTGAAGCATTTTCATTGATAAAAAAAAGAATGCAATGTTGTGTATTACATCAAATTCATGTATATTCATAACATTTTCAATATCTTCATATGAATTGTTGACATTTCAACGCGTCCGGCTCACGAAACTTGGACCAAGCTTTGAAACGAGGCGATCTAGTTCTAAAATGAAACGAGATTCAGCCGTAGCATCATCGCCTATTTCTTGCTTAAAATGTGTTCAGAAGTAGATTTTGGTGGATTGTTGAGACAGAATAACAGAACATTTACGAGCAGGCCGCCACGTTGTTTCCTGTTTGAAACGGCGAGCAGAAAACCAGCAACCAATCAGGTGCGTTCAACGACAGGGAACGTCACCGCTTAAGAGGCCAGTTGAGTGGAGCAGCGCACACCAGGGGACTGCTGGTGGACATGTACCGCTGGATTTAACATCATAGACATGCCCCATATTCACAGACTGACCGTACACGTCTTGTTTTTGCATTAAAATACTTTCAGTGGCAAGTTTGTGACTCCTTAAATCCCTCGTTATAGAATAAACAAGATGCTGATGTAGCTTGTTTTTGTACATTGTTCACAGATGAAAGCTTCACAGGCTCACGTGGCAGCATAGTTTATAAAGCCTTACCTTGTAGACCTGCCCATAGGTGCCATTTCCAACCAGTTCAACCAGCTCAAAGATACCAGCTGGGTCCTGAGAGAGAGAGAGAGAGAGAGAGAGAGAGAGAGAGAGAGAGAGAGACAGAGAGAGAGAGACAGAGAGAGAGAGAGAGAGAGAGAGAGACAGACAGACAGACAGAGAGAGAGAGAGACAGAGAGAGAGAGAGAGAGAGAGAGAGAGACAGAGAGAGAGAGAGAGAGACAGACAGACAGACAGAGAGAGAGAGAGACAGAGAGAGAGAGAGAGAGAGAGAGAGAGACAGAGAGACAGAGAGAGAGAGGAGATGGAGAGGACAAAAACAACAAGAGGACAAAGTCAGTCAGGAGAACATAAACTGGACACAAGATGGATTTAGGAATTTGTGTGTGAGGAATTTGACCTTCACACAGGCTGCATAGCTGTGGTATTAGCCTGTGAAAAGCTGCTCTCTCTCTGTATCACCACACTGTCATTACTCCTTCAATAGGTGACCTATGAGTTTACAGCCGAGCTGCCTCTCGACTCTTACAGAAACCGTCCACACTAATGCAGATCAGGTCCAGCAGCTAGTCTACTGTCTAGCTGCTGCGATGTAATCTCTACATGCACCGAAACAACCGGGTTAGTGTTGACTTTCTGCAGTAATCTGAATCCTGAAACGTCACGTAAACAAGGAGGAACCTTTTAGAGAAACATGATACGTGTAAACAGGTTTCTAATCAGCTTCTTCTATGTGACCACATGCACAACAAAGACAGGGAAATGACATGAAAGGGAAGATCATCTCACAAAGAGATAAGTCCTCGTATTCAAAACAGTTAGTCCCTACAAATAGGCTTTCATTAGTAAGCTTATGTATGTGTATGAATTGACTTATTTGCTTTGTTACCGAGAGTTAGATGAGAGGATTGATGCCTGTGGGCATGGATGTATAAAGAGACGTCTGTAAGTCAAAGGATCATTTCTTTTGAGGTAAATTAACTTTCCAGTAGGAACACTTAAATAGC